>NW_021864096.1:0-892 GCF_006229205.1 Suricata suricatta | reverse complement strand
CCAGCACTAGAAACAAACCATCAAAACTAGAGAATGTTCTGTAGACTGGAGGAAAAATACTACAAGATGATTCACACAGGAGAATAGAGAACAACCAAAGATGGCACATATAGAGGTAAATACTAAAGACTATTTTTTCTGATAATTTTCTTAAAATGTATCTTAATATTTAAACAAAATAAAATGGCATTGTGAGTCAGAGTTGTAAACCTTGTACTGATAATAGACTTGATAACAATAGCTCAAAGGGTGAGGGGGTGGGAAATGGAAGCATACTGGTATGAGCTTATTACATTCATGAAATGAGAAGCATGAAGTGGACAATGTGAACTGTCAGATGTGAAGTGTGAAATTCTAAAATGTTGACGAAAATCAGACATGGATAATTTAAAAATTCAAATCCATGCTATTAGTCTTGGGTTAAATAGTAGAACAGCCTCAAAGATGCAGAAATAATAGAAAATAATAGAGGAAAGAATAGAAAAAAATAAAGAAAATAAGATATAATACTAAAACACAGAAGAATGCAAGAAAGTTTCAACATAAAGAAAGAAGCAAAAGGTACAAAGCAAAAAATGAATTAGCAAGATGGTAGACAAACTCAACCATATGAATGAATAATGGCATGAAATGTCAAGACTAATAATTAAATTTAAAAGCTGGGACTGTTCAGCTAAATGAAAAAGCCAAGACTCCTCCACTGTGTGCAGTCTATGAGAGATGCCCTGTACATTTGAAGAGAGAAGTTTAATTTGAATATGAGAAGAAAGAAAAATATAAACGATGAAAATGCTACACATAAGAAAGTTGGTATGTGGGTGCCTGGGTGGCTCAGTTTGTAAAGTGTCTGACTTCGGCTCAAATCATGATCTCACGGTGTGTGAGTTCAAGC
>NW_021864095.1:0-892 GCF_006229205.1 Suricata suricatta | reverse complement strand
GTGAATTCTAATGTCTGATTTCAAATTCCTTCAGCTTGTTTCAGCCAATGGGAGGCATTGACAAAAGGACATAAAATAGCATATATTTTCTCCCTATTCTTTACCTTATGTAGATGCTGCTGCATATCCTCTGTCACCAGGTCCCTCCAGTAGACCCAAATTACACAAAGTCATCATAGGCCCTAAACTCCAAGAATACTGTTGATTCCATTAATTTCACTTTTGGGGTGATTGGCAGTTCATCTCATTGCTAATCCCTGAGTTGTCCTTTCTGCGATTTCTCATATTCTGTCTCCTTTTGTTCAATGCCATAAGTTAAATGTTTTCTATTTAAATACTTGTAGTAGGTTTTGTTTTCCATCCTTAAAAATAAAAGGAAAAGAACAAAAATCCTTGAAATTGCTTCCTCTAGTTTCCTGGTATGTAGCTCATATTGGTACTTTATTTTTCTGAAATTCTTATTGCATTATTTGACAGAACCATTAAAGTTAGTATTTACTTTACACTAGTCAGTTTGGTTTGTTTCACGACATGCCTAATGCTTCACTGCCACAACTGGAGTTTTAAACTCTGGGAGATAAGCTAATGTTTGTTCTGTAGCCATACAAGGCTATGAGCATGCAGTCAAGTACAGTGAGCAGCTTTCCATCTTTCCACAAGGAAATGAAAAAAATATCCAGACAGTTTACAACTTCTATATTTTATCAATTAAATTTGGATGTAATAAAACTTTTCTAAGCCTTGATCCCTTCATTTATAATGCGGCAATGGTGATATTAATGTCCCCTAGTCTTTTTAAGTAGAAAAGCATTGTACATGCAGAGTCACTGCTGAGAACGAGATAATTACATGACTAAGTTCACGTATGCTTGCTCTCCATTGTTGCATAATT
>NW_021864094.1:0-892 GCF_006229205.1 Suricata suricatta | reverse complement strand
GTGTCCCATTGTGTCATTTGCTTGATCTAAAAGCCTTGGGGTCATCTTTAATTTCCATATCCTCTCACACGTCATGCTCAACCCATCAGCAAACCCTGCTGGCTCCTCCTCAGTGGACACCCATTCACCACTAGACAGTGCCCCTCTCACCGTGGTGGTCACCATCTGATCCAGGCTGTCGGGGCCGCCAAGTTTTCTGTCTGCCTCAGGCAAGGATTATCACTCTCCGGAGCGTGAACCAGCAAACAAGATTTGCATGGAGACTGCCATTTCCTGGTCAAAATAACTTTGGCGTCTGTCATGCTGGGCCAGACTGGAGTGGCCAAGGTGCACAAAAGATCAAAACCCTATTTTGGATTATTCAGTGCTAACTCCCCCCTTCCCAGCATTGCTGAGGCAAATCTGGGCGTTTCTTTTGATATTCATTTGACTCTGTTTACCTGGTAACTGACCTTGGTCAGCTGCTTTGTTTTCCCGCCTTGAAACCTTTATGAGAGACAGTTTTCTGAATAAGTCTCTCTCTTTTGCCTGATCAGAAACCGTGAGTGCTGTCTTTACTCTCTGCGTCTCCCTCTCCTGCCCCCTTTTTCTCTCCCTCCCTCAGGAGAAGGACCCGCGAAGGAGGCGCGCTCAAAGCTGGGGAGGAGCCCGCCCAGACCTGGCGAGCTAGCGCACCACTGCGCGGCACCCCCGCAAGTGCTGTCCCAGCTTGGGATGGAAGCGGACGGAGCAGACGAACCAGACCCGGCCTCCGGGTTAAGACAATTGGCGTCTCAACGCGGGGCTCAGTGAAGGAGCGCGACTCTGAGTCCGGGCTAAGACACCAGGCCATCATCCTCCTGCCAGGATCACTGTCATGGCCTCTTATCTTTCCCTCCTGCTCCTACGCTTA
>NW_021864093.1:0-1779 GCF_006229205.1 Suricata suricatta | reverse complement strand
CCATTTGGTTATGAGTCACCTTAATCCCTCTTTGATTAAGGAGGTGCGAAAGTATCTCAGTAAAAAGTCTTGTCTCTTTAGAAGCTGTACTGCCCATCCCTTATTTCTTATGTTACGGTGACGCAAAGACAAACAAAGGGTAGGGTGCCCCCTCTAATGAGGAGACCAGTCAGATGCCTGTCTGGCCGTGTCCCGAAGGAACTTAGGTGAAGCTTAGCCGTAGCGGACTCAGCATTGTGACTTATGACCGGAAGCTATTCCAGTGCCGCCATGGACCTTATGCTTTTCACCACAGTATCGCAGAATAGGCCCACTCGAGTTCCGTGGGTTTCTGGAGACTTTAAGAGTTTCCCCCGTGGAACTACAAACTCGAACCCAGTAGGCAAGCCAGACTGGGCCGCACATTCACTCACACACACACACCAGAGGCTATTACATTCCCTCCCACAGAGGTTTTACAGACAAGACTAAGACGTTTAGAGAAGGAACATATAACTGGGCAATCACTACAGATAACTCACCCCCTGTTCTCTATCTCCACTTATAGAGGGGCCCCGGGGGCGCCCTGGGTGAGATCCTAACCAACCCGAAAAGGAGCAGAACTATTTCAGGGAATATTCCACTTACCTTTTAATATCTTCGTTTTCTTTTTCTTTTGTTGTTCTTCTACTCAGGTCCCTGTTCAGGCGCCACTCGGTGCGGGGGACCAGCCCACGCACCAGAGTCTAAGGGTCTCTGAGTAGGGGGTTGGTGTCGGCGAAATATCTACAAGAAAGAACACAGACAACATGAATGGTGGAAGAGACCACCCTTTACTGTGAAACTTGGTGTCTTAAATACCATAGGTGATTACATCTTTCTTTTAATGATTACATTGTTTGTAACTTCTTAGGAATCCCATGTTTCAGAATAGATCATTGTTTTCATGGAAGAGAGAACAGAAAATTAAAGACAGAAATGGAGTACAATACAGAAGATAAAAAAACATAATTTATCACTAAAAATACATCAGCAGGGGTCTTATTTTGTGTACATAGTGTGATATTAACTGAAGCTTATGACAAGGCTATTTTTCTTTAAAGGTTAACAATAGTCTGTGAGTAAGGTGCCTCTCACCAGGGAGGAAGTTTCAATGAGAAAGTCTGCCCATTTACTGAAACTGCAATTACCAAGAGGCATGAATAATAGGAGAACTAACCCCAGTCTCTGATCCACTTAGGTCAAGCAGTCAAGTGCACACATTTTCAAGCAGGGGAAGCAGGGTCCCAAAGGCCACACAGCACTGCTGGCTGGATGGGCCCCAACACATTACAAAAAAATTAAAGGCTGTTTACAGCAGTTCCTTCTACCCAGGTCATCCTGTCTGGTTATCGAGAAAAAACCCACAAGGCAAAAGGCAAAAATCCCATTAGCAGACACAACAGATAACACGGCCAGACACGGCCGAGACGCCAGAATTATCCAGCCAGGAATTCGGAACTACTGTGACAGACACGGTAAGGGCGCTGATGGGTAGAGCAGACCGCACGCGAGAGCAGACGGGCAGACGTACACGGAGGATGGAAATCCTAGGGGAGCAGCAGAAGGAAGTACTAGAGACAAAGCCCCCCGTGGCAGAAATGAAGGATGCGTCTGACGGGCCTCCTCGTGTACGGGACACAGCTGAATGGAGGACGCAGCCCCAGAAACCCCCAGAACTGAAAGGCAAAGGCAACGAAGACAAAACCCAGGACAGAAAACCCAGGGGTGCGGGACAAAAAGGAAGGTGGCACCTCCGCG
>NW_021864092.1:0-892 GCF_006229205.1 Suricata suricatta | reverse complement strand
TAAATTGCTAATGTTATGTCGAAGACGTTCTGAATACATCTAACGCTGAGGAAACAGGAGCATTAGAGCAGGCTGAATGGGCCATACCATGTGTAAGCTACAGTCAGTGCATGGAGAGGGCTCTCACAGCCACTTGTCATCCCTACTGGACTCCCTAGGAGCCAGCGAAACAAGGAGGAAGTGGAAATTTTCATTACTATATTCCGTTCTCCTGACATATCAGGAAGGGAGCAAAGACAAGGTCTCCACATAAAGACCTTTTGAGTGGGAAGAATCTATGCTGATATACTCCACTGTGTTTTAGCTATGAGAAAATTGAGGCTATTTTTTCTCAATGTACTTCACATTATGAAATACTGCTATTAAATTAAATTCAAGAAGGAGAATAAAGTTAGAATTTGATGTTTACCACTTTTACAATTCCCAATAAAAAAGCAAGTTTATTGTTATTGAATAACTCAGATTCTGAAAATGAAAGTAAAGAAAGGAAGAGAGAGAGAAAGGAGAGGATGAAATAAAGGTCGTAGATAAATAGACAGAGGCTAAATCTATTTGATGACTTTAGCAGACTAAAATTTGACATATTTCTTTGTTCCAAGAGTTCTCAAAGTCTTTAATATGTTCAAGTACACTGAGGATGTCCAAGAGGTGTAAAATCTGTAGCATTTTGAGCCTCCACTTCTCATCACAATAAAAACCAAGAACTATTTTCTTACCTCTGACCTTGGGCAGACTGCTCAACCTTTCTCAGTCTGTTTCTTCATATTTTAAAACGTAACCATATGTTTTCACTGATAGGTCTAACAGGAGAAACCTAACAGAGGACCATGGGAAGGGGAAGGGGGAGAAAGAGTTACGGAGAGGGAGAGAGGCAAATCATGAGAGACTCTTG
>NW_021864091.1:0-892 GCF_006229205.1 Suricata suricatta | reverse complement strand
TGCCCTCTGGTGGTAGGAAAAGATGTCACTCTCTCGCCATGAAAGGTAAAAGTTTTTCTGAATTACAGAGAGCTTATGATTTTAGCCTACAACATCAGTCACAGGTAACAGGTTAACCATAAACAAAACCTACCAGTTCAGATATCAGAAAACTAGTTCCCTTCCCAGTGGGCACAGAGATTTAAGTTCATACGCAGATAACAAGAATCCATAAATAAGTCTGGAGGAACGTTCTTCGTCATGTCTCACTGGACAGAAAATAGAATACCATCATCATCCGTCTGGCAGAGATCTTCAAGTGGCCAAAACCATAAACCGAATTCCCAATTCCGCCACTGCAACAACTTATCAGCCCTTAACAAGTCGGACAAAAAAGCAAAACACAAAATCACTAGGGGAAAAAAATTAAAAAGCACCACTAGAGTATCAGGAAATATAAAGTTCTGGGAGTCACTCGGAGAGTCAAAAAAGACTTACATGGGCTTAAACAGCCTAGGAAGTGCACTTCTCTGGCAGCAGTGACAAGCCCAGTGGAGTGACACAATAAGTGGCTTCCACAATTGTGAAAAGTTAAAAAAAAAAACATGGTTCTCACGCAAATATATAATGAACATGTGTGAAATATTTATTCAACTCAACAGTTGATGAGGAAGCTAACACCATAATAAAGACATACATATGAGTGTTTATCAGAAGCTAGGATTTTCAAGCAATGATGGTATCTGATTCAAACTGGTTAATGCCCATAACCTTAAGTTTTGGGGACATATTTCATAACAGAAAAATTTATATGCATTTCTCCCAGTCATAAATTCACACATTAACCTGGGACCCTTTAGAGCTGTAAAAGAGCCCTGCAAATAGAAAGTCTGGAGAAGTCAAGCCTAGTACT
>NW_021864090.1:0-892 GCF_006229205.1 Suricata suricatta | reverse complement strand
AAATAATTAGGGATGCCTGAGGGGCCCAGCTGGTTAGGCGTCCAGCTCTTGGTTTTGGCTCAGGTCATGATCTCACAGTTGGTGAGTTCAAGCCCCACATCAGGCTCTGTACTGACAGTGCAGAGCTTACTTGGGATTCTTTGTGTCCCGCCCCCTCTCTCTCTGCCCCTTCCCTGCTTCTCTCTCTCACTGTCTCAAAGATAATTTTTTTTTAAGTTTTTATTTTATTTAACAAAATCTTCTCCAAAATTAATGTCTTGAATTTTTACATTGGGAAGGTAACATTGAACCTGGAAGTAGTAGAATCAGCACCATAAGTAGGCTAATAATGGTATGAGGATTTCCAGATTTAAATGAAAAGCCCTGTTAAGTGATCAAGCAAGATGATTAATCCACAAATAAGAAAAGACAACGATCAGGTTGTTTGCATATTTCTCTACAGCAATATGCAAACTCAGAAGTCAGTAGAACAACATATAAAAGATATAAGTAAAAAGGAAGGCCTGTGTTTTATATCCAGATAAACTTACCTTCAAGAATAAAGCTTTAAATTTAAAAAGTTTAATGTTTATTCATTTTTGAGAGAGTGAGTACATGTGAGCAGGGGAGGTGCAGAGAGAGAGGGAGACACGGAATCTGAAGCAGGCTCCAGGCTCTGAGCTGTCAGCACGGAGCCCGATGTGGGGCTCAAACCCTCAAACCGTGAGATCATGACCTGAGTCAAAGTCAGACGCTTATCCTACTGAGCCACCCAGGCATCCCAAGAATTAAGTTTTAAGTATAGAAAGCCTAAGCTTCCTTTAAGGAAACTACTGGTAGGTAATATTTAGCTAAGAGATGAGTGGAAGTTTATGTCAACAAAACTGGTGGTCAGCCTTGAATGCATCTCCTC
>NW_021864089.1:0-892 GCF_006229205.1 Suricata suricatta | reverse complement strand
AAAATTATGAAATGTATTCTAAAATTGGCCATATAAAGAATCCTAGTGAGAAAGAAAGAATGAATGAATAAATTCTGGTGTAACAGACAGTTCACAATTGGTTACTACATAGTTTTCACTGGAGACTAACGTTTCTAAGAGTTAAAATTCTGCTAAATGTAATTAAGACTGATAGAACTAAGAAAGCAACTTTGTATGTAGGAAAGTAAGAGATGTGTGAGAAAAGGGATAAGAAATGAGAACACATTTTTGTTGAGGTAGTAGAAAGTAATTTTATCCTAAAATGAAACTATTTAGAGAGAAAAGGCTTAGGACCAAATCTGAGTGCAAAAGAAAGTTGTAGAAGGTTTGTGAAGGGAAAGCTTTAGAAAAAATTTTATTAACAGTCAGAATTGAAACGAATGGATATTAAAATTATACTGGTATAACATAGAATTCTGCTCTACTCTCTATTAAAAAGGGCAGCGTTTTCTTGGGTTATTGGTGTGCTCTTGATAAGAAAGTGTAAACAAATGTTTTTTTTTCTTTTCTTTTTTTTCCCCAGAAAACCAGTTCCTATGTTTTGTCTTCATCAGGTCTTTGATTACTTAAAGTTAAAACTTCTCAAAACTTTTAATAATCTGTAATCTTATTTAGGCATGTGCTTTAAAACTTTCTGAGGGTTTTAACAAATCTCCTCAAGATTTGAATTATAAATGAAATCTTTTTGACTAATTAGGCATATATATATATACACATATATACACATATATATTTAAGTTTATTTATTTTTGAAAGAGAGAGAAAGAAAGAGAGAGAGAGAGAGAGAGAGAGAGAGAGAATGAGCTGGAGAAGGGCAGAGAGAGAGAGAGAGGGAGATACAGAATCTGAAGCAAGCTCCAGGCTCTGAGCT
>NW_021864088.1:0-892 GCF_006229205.1 Suricata suricatta | reverse complement strand
GCTAGTGTTCGAGGTGATTCCACACTGCTTGTGAAATGATTGGGATGGAGTTGCTGCTCACCAGTTATTTAAGCCTAGAAGGAGACTGCATTTGGAGAAGGGAGACATCGATCTTTTTGAGACTTATTGAATTCTGAGATGTATGTGAGATATCGAATCAAAAATTTGAAGATACCTTTGAGTATATGTGTTCAGACTGCAGATAAGAGCCCCTGGTTGTGCCCATGTGGATAAGTAGAAATCACAGCTTTGGGTGTGAATGCTGACCTACAAAGTGACAGTAGAAAGGATGCATGGACTAAGCCTCCAGGAGCTCTGACATTCATGGTGGAGTGGAGGAAGGGAAATGTGTAATGGCAAAAAGGAAGGATGGGTAGAGAAACAGAAGGTGAATGGCAGAGTGGCTATCATTGAAGCAGGGGGATGAGAATGTTTTCAAGTGAGAATGAAGGGTGGCAGCATCAGAGGCCACCAAGAGGGGGTCGGTAGGATGAGGATTGAAAATTAGGTTAGAGTAGCAACAAGTCAGTTCCAGTTTTGATGGAAATGGATACCAGATACAGTGCAGTAATCATCCTCAGATTGGCACTAGCAAGCTTCTAGAACCTTTGATGTTTCGTATGTTCTGAGCCCATAGGTTCCAAGACAAACAGATGATACAAGGGAAAAAGCTTTGGATCTGAAAAGACTTGAATTCAAGTCCTGGTGTTCTGTTTATCAGCTGTATGATCTTCTACAAGTAATTCTCTTTCTTTCTTTCTTCCAGTCTCAGTAATGAAGTTCCATAGTAATTAGTATAAAAATTGCTTCATAAGGTTTTTATTCTCTAAAAAGCACATTATTACTCTTTCAATCATAGAAAATGATTCATAAAGGTTATTTTTAAGAAGGA
>NW_021864087.1:0-892 GCF_006229205.1 Suricata suricatta | reverse complement strand
ATTCTTCTCATTTATGTGTTTACACCATCTTTTTGCATTTATTTTATTCAGTCTTCTATTATAAATATTTGTAAACATATCTGTCTCCCATTATTAGAAGATAAGGCTGCTGTGGATTCTACTAAATTATTTTTCACATCCTCCACATTAACAGCCACAGTGATTTGCATGTAACAGGTACCTAATTAGAAGCAATATGCTTGCAGTGGTTAGGGGTACTTGGGATAAACAGATTTTTTATGAACTAACAATGGCATTAAATGATTCAGACAAATAGATGCAATAGAAAGCACACTAGTTCTAGATAAAAAGGAAACTTAGACAAGATCTTTCTTATGTGTTAGAATAATTTTTTAGTGGCTAGTGTTAACCAGAGCATTTATGAAATAGTGACCAAGAGAATAATCACTTAGTTCTTTGTACAGTTAACCCTTGAACAGCATGGATTTGAAATGCATGGGTCCATTTAGACATAGATATTTTTCAGTAAATATACATATAGTACTATAAATGTATTTTCTCCTATGGTTTTTTCATAACATTTTCTATTTTATATTCTGTAAGAATACAGAATATAATACATATACAAAATATGTGTTATCAACTATTTATGCTATAACTAAAGCTTCTAATAAGAAGCAAGCTATTAGTGATTAAGTTTTGGGGAGTCAAAAGTTATATGTGGATTTTCAACTGTATGGTGGAGGTCTGCACCCCTAATTCCTGAATTGTTTGAAGGTCATCTGGTGCCAGCCCCTCCCTTTTTTTTAGTATATATGCTGCCAAAACTGCACAGGTATTTTTTTAATTTAAAAAATGAATGAAATAAGTGATTCATACAAAATAATATATAAAATATACATAAACTTAAAGACTAATAATAAGATAAAAC
>NW_021864086.1:0-892 GCF_006229205.1 Suricata suricatta | reverse complement strand
CTTCCTTCAGGAAGGACTGTCCCTGCAGCAGCATTGGGGCAGACTCTGAGGACAGGGGTGAGTGGTGGAGGGCTCCCCGTCTCAGCCCCACAGTCACCCCTGCGGCCTCCTGGAGAGGAGGTTCCGCCTTTGAGGTGGGTGACTCTCCTGCCGGCCTGGACATCGGGGGGAGACGCCCTTCCTCGAGGCTAGCCCCTGTCCCCAGGGCCTCACTGTCGCCCTCTCCTGTAGCTCCGGGCTCTGCAAGTTGGTTGACAGGTTAGTTCGGGAGTCCGAGAGCACTCGCCTTCCTCCCCCAGGACCCAGCTCAGGAACGCAGGAAGTGCCCGCGCGGACGTTTGCAGGAGGCTGGCATGGCTCTGGGCTCCTTGCGGTGCCGTTTGGCGTGGGGGTGACGGGAGAGGGGTGTGTGCGCTCGTGGCCCCCAGGACGGGCCCAACGCGGAAAGGCGCAGCCGTCGGTGCCTCTGGGAGTGGAATGTTCCTACCCACACCCCATGCAGGTAAAATACTAAAACCCGGGACCTGAGTTCTAGGCAGACAAGGAATACTTTCCAGCCGAGTGTGTTGTGTGCTGAAGCCGGCACCGCTTCCATCTCCCCTGACTTGGGATGCAGGAGGGGGGCTCGGCCAAGCTCCTGGGCCCTGTGGACCCCCAGTGTGGCCTCGGGGCAGGCGGATGGAGAGTTCCCAGTATGGGGGCACACAGGAGGCTCGGGAGGCACGGGCTGGCAGCTCCACTCCTGGGGCTCCTGGCCCTGGTCAGACCACCCTCTCCCAGAGCATGATGCCTTGGAGACACTGGTGAAGGTGCTACATACTCTGGCCTGGCCATGCAGCCCCCCCCACCCCAGGCCGAGGGTTCACCTGCTCCCTTGCAGCCAGGTGGACCC
>NW_021864085.1:0-892 GCF_006229205.1 Suricata suricatta | reverse complement strand
CTCTCCTAGCCACTGAGAAAACTATTCACTCCAACTTAGAGGACACAAAAGCCCTGCACAGAACTGTAAGGCCATTACAACAGATGAGAAAGCACAGTGAAAAGTAGGAGTGAGTGGCTCAGAGGAACCCAAGACCAACGTAGATCTCACATTTCTGGCTTTTCTTTACTATATAATTAACCAAATGATAACTAACGCAAAAACAAAATTCTATGTAAATATCTTAAAACTGGATTATTACCTTATAACAGGAAAGACCAATTTCATGGTATATGATACTTGGGAATTATAAATATACGTCAGATTCCGTTACCTGAAATGAGGCCCTAGGTAAAGTCCACTGTGTGGTTTCAGAGAGCATAGATGCAGGCAAAATGGGTGGAACCCCAAAGGTACAGAGAATTGGCTGTTTCTGGTCTCTTTGGCAGTCTTAATTAATCTTAAAGAACAGTCCCATTAACTGAATCACAGGCAATTGCTGCTACCTTTTAAAACAAAATACAGTAGATCCACTGTTCTGCCTCAAACACAAAAACTCTGGATTCTACTACTCAAAGAGTCTAGACACAAAGAAGGAGCAAGACACCGGGAAGCCCTACAAGGCTTTTGGGGTAAAAATGGAAATTGAGAAGAGTGGGGAGCATGCCAGGGAAAGAGGCTGCCCTAGAATTGGTGGCAGGGAGGCACTAGAAAGTTCCTCTTCTCCTCCTGAGTCTCAGGGACACAGCCTACCCTTTAAGTGGGTGGGGAGCCCCCCAGGGACAGGCATTTTTTCATAGAAAACAAAAGTCAGTGTTTCCAAAAGTTTAGAATACCTAAGAATCACTACGGGTTGTACTTAAACATAAGGGTCAGAAATTTTGATTTCATGGGTCTGGGATAGAGCTCAAAA
>NW_021864084.1:0-892 GCF_006229205.1 Suricata suricatta | reverse complement strand
GAGTGCCCATTTCTTCACATCCTCACCTGCATCTACAGTCTCCTAATTTGTTCATTTTTGCACCAGTGTGTCTCTCAAAGGCATTGGTTCCTTATTGATTTTAAGCTTAGATAATCTGTCCATTGTCAGTGGAGTGTTAAAGTTGTCTATTATTTTTATTTTATTATTACCAATGAGTTTCTATATGTTTCTTATTCATTGATTCATATTTATCAATGCTTACAATTTTGGGGATTAAATATTTAAAGTTTTAGATCTTCATGTTGGATAGAACCTGTTATGATGTTATACTGCCTTCATCATCTCTTTTAACAGATTTTGGTTTAATATCTACTTGGGGAGCTTGGGTGGCTCAGTTGGTTAAGCGCAGGCTTGGGTTCAGGTCATGATCTCACATTTCATGGGTTCGAGCCCCGAGTCGAGCTCTGTGCTGATAGCTAGCTCAGAGCCTGGAGCCTAGTTCAGATTCTGTGCCTCCCTCTCTCTCTGACACTCCCCTGCTCACATTGTCTCTCAAAAATAAATTAAAAACATTAAAATCTAGTAAGTGTGATATGAGTATAGGACTAAAACTTTCTTTTGATGTCCATTAGCATGATAAATTGTTCTCCATTTCCTCACTTTCAATCTAAAGGTTTTTTAGGGTGAAAATGGGTCTATTGTGTACAGTGTATAGTGCGGGGGACAAGTCCACACACCCCAGTCAAAAGGTCCTGAGTAGGGGGTTGGTGTCAGTGCAATATCTATAAGAAAGAAGACAGACAACGTGAATGGTGGTAAAGCCGCATTTTACTAAGATAGTCAGGGTCTTATATTCCATGGGTTATTACATCACTTCTTTAATGGTTACATAGTTCAAGGTCTTTGAAGTAAGACATGCTCAGGAAAGGGT
>NW_021864083.1:0-892 GCF_006229205.1 Suricata suricatta | reverse complement strand
TGGATTTCTAACCTGCAAAGCTGTAAGATAATATATTTGGGGTGCTTCAGGCAGCAACATTTCCATTGTTTCATTACGGCAGCAATAGGAAACTGACAAAAAAAAGGACAGTTTTCAAAGAGAAAGAGTTCAGAAATCTAGGAAAAAGGCAGGGAGGACAGCCTGGGTTGATGAAGTAAGCCCTGGGAAGACAGGAAGTAGGGCCAAGGAACTCACAGAGAAGAAATGAAGCAAATACAAGGACAGCTCTTGTTTGAGGCCTTTGGTGTCATTTATGCAAGAGGTGCTTCTGTGAGAAGCGTGGCTCTTGGCAGTGCTGATGGAGGTAGGAATCAGGTAGCAAAAGGGGGCACCTGGGTGGCCTCAGGTCATGATCTCACGGTTTGTGAGTTTGAGCCCTGCATCGGCCTCTAGGCTGACAGCTTGGAGCTTGGAGCTTGCTTCAGATTCTGTATCTCCCTCTCTCTCTGCCCTCCCCGGCTCATGCTCTTTCTCTCTATTTGTCATAAATAAACGTTAAAAAATTATTTTTACTTTTTTTTAATTAAAAAATTAAAAAAAAAGAAACTTGTGAAAAGGGTATGCTCATAGGTCCTGTCCAAGTACAGAGAGGGGGAGTGGGCTGGCAGCCATCAGTTCTCTTCTACATTATCCCAAGGTGTTGTGTTTCACTTTCCTGTTCCAGCTGCCTCCGCATTCATTCTGGACTCACCATCAGATGTGGGCCACAAAGGACTCTCTTGATCACTTCAAAAGTCTCAGCTAGTCAGGTGTTAAGATTCTTTGACACATGATGTGAGGCTTGTCAAATACAGCTTCACAGACAGAAACGAAAAGTAGAAAGCAGAGGAAATAACTGTTTTCAGAGAGCAACCTGGCTGGGATAGGAAAG
>NW_021864082.1:0-1780 GCF_006229205.1 Suricata suricatta | reverse complement strand
GTATCTCTCTATCCTGGTATTCATTTCAGCCACAAAAATTAAAGAAAATATTATTATAAAATATTAGTCATGGCTAACATTTTTAATAAAATTTTTAATGCTTTTATTCATTTTTGAGAGAGAGCAAGTGAGAGAGAGAGATAGGGCTTGAGCTGGAGAGAGGCAGAGAGAGAAGGAGACACAGAATCTGAAGCAGACTCCCGGCTCTGAGCTGTCAGCACAGAGCCCAACACGGGGCTTGAATCCATGAACCGTGAGATCATGACCTGAACCAAGTCAGCCACTTAACTGACTGAGCCACTCAGGCGCCCTATGAGCTAACTTTCTTAATCGCATGCACAAGAGGAGGAAATGAACAAGCACTGAGAGTGGGAATCCACTAACTAAAAAAAATGTCTCCTTGGCCTTTTCATTTTGTGCGTGTTCATTTATTACGTATCGACTGTATGCCCACCACTCTGCTTGGTGCAGAAGAGGATGAGACATTGCCGACTGAGGCCGGACTATATTCAGATTCCCTCAGATCCCAACTTTTGTGCTCAGCACTACCTCCGCCATGGAAATCATTTTGCTCCGTTCTCCCAGAGCAGTCTCGGCAGGCGCCTGGGTTGTCAGCCACATAGGAAGAGTGATGGCCACGGTGTTGACAAGCTCCTAATTGGAAGGTAGGAGGTGCCGCCACAGATCAGCTATGAAAGATATCTTTGGGCCAGGGTGGGCTGCTAATGCTGGAAGAGACTAGGGGTGAGGCCCAGTGAGCTGTCACCCTGGGAGGGGGCCTAGCCTGGCAGACAGACGATGCTGGCGGCGGGAGGCAGCTGACAGACAAGGCCCACGCGGGGAAGCAGCCATTTCAGGGAATGGCAACAATCATGTGCAAACCACGACTTCAAGAACCAGAGAGCTCACTGGGGGATGGAGCACCAGGAGAGCAGAGCTTGGGGTGGCTCCAAGGCCCAAGATCGAAGAGGCAGCTCAGGAGATAAGAGCCTGGTGGTAAAAGCAAGGGAGCGGAGCCACAGGAGTCTGCTTTATTCAGCACAATCAACGACTTAGGAGTGGCTTCTTATATCTATAATGGTTCAGGGCCCTTAGGGGTTCCAAAGAAGAACTGACTTCGAATTTAGTATCTAATTAGGAGCTGGTCCAATCCAGACACTGAAATTATTGCTGGGTGAACCAATACTGCATGAGTTGCACAGCATTGGCCATTGTGCAAATTCCTTCCTTGCGTTATCTCATTTAATCCGCCCAACAACCACACACAGGGGGTACAGTGGTCCCTGTTTTAGAAACGAGGGTGCTGAGGTTCAGAAAGACTGCACACTTTCTCTAAGTTTGTCTGGCTGGTAAGAGGCTGAGCCAGGAATCGAATCCAGGTCTGTGTGAGCAGACTTTCTAGTACAGCCTGCAGCTTCCCTTCACTGACATAGTAAGTCCAGGGCTGCACTGAGCAAGAAGGAAAGGTAAATGCTGGCTGGTGGTGCAGGGGGCGGATAGAGAGCTATGCATGAGCAAGGTCAAAGGTGGCTTCTTAGAACGGAAGGGTCTATTAGAGCCATTCAAACTGGGGATCATGAGTATTCTCTACTTTCTGAATCAGAGGATGAGAGTCTGAGTTAAGATCTGGGCCATCCAGCGCTTGCTGTTGGGTGCAGCAGAGAAGACCACCCCTGCCAACCTAGGGGTTCCAAAAAGAGCACATCTGGGGGGAGAACTCACTGCAAGAGCGAAGGCTCCACCTTCATCAGATAGATGAGGCCACCGACAGTGCTCTGAT
>NW_021864081.1:0-892 GCF_006229205.1 Suricata suricatta | reverse complement strand
TAAATGCTGAGGTCAGATCATGGCTGGATCCATGCAAATCTCTCTGCTCCAGAAGGGTAAAAATCAGAAACTGAGCCATCATTTATGATCAGCTCTGATCCAACCAGAGAAATAGCTAAGTACAATGGTCAAGAGCCTGAACCTGAAAGCTAGACTGCCTGGATTTGAATCCTGATTCTACCACCTCCTAGTTATACAACGTTATGTAAGTTTCTTAATCTCTCTGTCCCTCAATTTTCCTCATCTGTAAAATGGGAATGGTGGTAGCATCTACCTCAGATACTAATAAGCACATCAAGTATTTAGAGAAGGCACTTTGCATATACCCCAAAAGTTAGCTATTATTCTTTTAAAAGCAGCTCTTCTTTAATTAGGCAATATATCAAGGCCTAAAACCTACACATGCCTCTTAAGCCTGCAATTCTGCTTTTTAGAAAATGATCCTATGTAAAGGCCATTAGAATATTCAGAATATATTCAGCTATTTATAACTATAAAGAAATTGAAAACAACCCAAAAGTCCAAATGGTAGACAATTTATAGTATAGCCTTACAATGAAATAAAACAGGTTACAAAAAAGTATGATAGCTTCAAATGTTTTAAAAATATATATTTGGGGAAAAAATATCGGATCTTTTCTAAAATGTAACTTCTGCGTAGTAAAATTATGGGTAATTTTAAGGTTTATTTATCTTGAGACTGAGAAAGCAAGAGCACGTGCATGGCATGCACAAGTTGGGGAGGGGCCAGAGAGAATCCCAAGTAGGCTTTGCACCATCTGCATGAAGCCCAGTGCAGGGCTTGAACCCATGAACTATAAGATCATGACCTGAGCCGAAATCAAAAGTCAGACACTTAACCAACTGAGCCACTCAGGCACCCCAATTAAAT
>NW_021864080.1:0-892 GCF_006229205.1 Suricata suricatta | reverse complement strand
GATCCCAGACTATTTCAAATAAGAAATAGTTATATTGACAACTAATTCAGTCCTTTGAAAGTTATCTTATAAATAAAAAAATACCAAAAAATTTGAAAAGAAACTGAAACTTGGCCACAGATAAAGACACACTCACTGATTCAACATAAAGTATGCAGCAAAAATTAGAATTTGTTTTAAGCAAAAGCATATATGATATTTCTTATGTTATCTTGAATACGTCACCCCACACAACTCCATCAGATTAAAACATTTAACGAAATGGTGACATCATTATGTAAAGGGACAGGGAGATATATCCTATTGCCTGGCAGTGAAATTGGAGAACAGATGCTTGCTTCTCTTAGGAACAACATTCAGACTGTTATCTTTTTTTCTTCCACCACAGTGTTCACTTATGTAGTTTTATGTATATGTTATTAAGATCTTAATCATAAATCATTTCATTAAAATTTAGGAATTACAGAATCACCTTTCCATGTACTCTCTCTTGCTGGCAATTGCAGAAGGACTCTTCACTGGGAATCTCCTGTTGTTCACATCTGTGATGAGATTCCTGTGACATCTTGCTCTCTTTGACTCGTCCTAACACTGCTGTTTGCCCCTGTGGACAGTGAGCTTGTGTGTGTGTGTGAGTGTGTGTGTGAGTGTGTGTGTGTGTGTGTGTGTGTGTGTGTGTGTGTGTGTGTGTGTGAGAGAGAGAGAGAGAGAGAGAGGTTCTGTTGTCCTCTAGTGTCTGGCTGACAGTGACCCTGAACCTTGTCAAGTGTCCCAAGGTTTGGAATGAAGGTGCAGAGAGGTAGATGTTAAAGCACTTTGAGAATCCCTGTGTTAAGCAGTGATGGACTGGTGTGGAGAACCTATTACTCGGAAGGTAGACTTTATGTTTAGA
>NW_021864079.1:0-892 GCF_006229205.1 Suricata suricatta | reverse complement strand
GGGTCCACCTGGCTGCAAGGGAGCAGGTGAACCCTCGGCCTGGGGTGGGGGGGGCTGCATGGCCAGGCCAGAGTATGTAGCACCTTCACCAGTGTCTCCAAGGCATCATGCTCTGGGAGAGGGTGGTCTGACCAGGGCCGGGAGCCCCAGGAGTGGAGCTGCCAGCCCGTGCCTCCCGAGCCTCCTGTGTGCCCCCATACTGGGAACTCTCCATCCGCCTGCCCCGAGGCCACACTGGGGGTCCACAGGGCCCAGGAGCTTGGCCGAGCCCCCCTCCTGCATCCCAAGTCAGGGGAGATGGAAGCGGTGCCGGCTTCAGCACACAACACACTCGGCTGGAAAGTATTCCTTGTCTGCCTAGAACTCAGGTCCCGGGTTTTAGTATTTTACCTGCATGGGGTGTGGGTAGGAACATTCCACTCCCAGAGGCACCGACAGCTGCGCCTTTCCGCGTTGGGCCCGTCCTGGGGGCCACGAGCGCACACACCCCTCTCCCGTCACCCCCACGCCAAACGGCACCGCAAGGAGCCCAGAGCCATGCCAGCCTCCTGCAAACGTCCGCGCGGGCACTTCCTGCGTTCCTGAGCTGGGTCCTGGGGGAGGAAGGCGAGTGCTCTCGGACTCCCGAACTAACCTGTCAACCAACTTGCAGAGCCCGGAGCTACAGGAGAGGGCGACAGTGAGGCCCCGGGGACAGGGGCTAGCCTCGAGGGAGGGCGTCTCCCCCCGATGTCCAGGCCGGCAGGAGAGTCACCCACCTCAAAGGCGGAACCTCCTCTCCAGGAGGCCGCAGGGGTGACTGTGGGGCTGAGACGGGGAGCCCTCCACCACTCACCCCTGTCCTCAGAGTCTGCCCCAATGCTGCTGCAGGGACAGTCCTTCCTGAAGGAAG
>NW_021864078.1:0-892 GCF_006229205.1 Suricata suricatta | reverse complement strand
AACCACATGTTATCCAATCAAGACAAGGTACTCTGACAATCTGACATTAACATAAGGCAAAACTAAGAGTAGTTCAGTCTGTGAATCTGCTCCAGAATCATCTTTCAGGATAATGGCCCTGAGAACTGAATGGGACTTGTGTCAAGCTTTCATTTTGACCTTGAAGAAGCCAACTCTCAACAGAAACAGGCCACTTGCCCAAGGTCCCAGAGTGAGTGTGTTTTAGAGCCAAGAGTCAGATCCAGGCCCCTGAGAAATTGCACTAACTTGTATTTAGGATAAATATTAGTTAGGGAATTCCACTTCTATTTGGGATGATGAAAACTCCAAGAGAACATTGATCCCACCATAAGGGGGAAGAAAATGCTGGATAATTTATAAAATTATCACTTCTCTGGAGCCCCACTGGAGGGCTGAGGTTGCGCAGTTAGTAAACTGTGTCCCAAAGAGGGGCAAACCCCTCTTAGGAGAGACAGTACACACAACTGTCTCACTTCTGGTGAAATATGGGAGAAAGTGGGTGGGAATTAATCAGCTGAGATGTTAACAGCCTCTTAAAGGTCAATGTGGGCTTGCTTGCGAGTTTGGGACAGCGAGGAGCCCAGACACAGTGGGAGACAGCTCTTGCTCTCCAGATTTACTCCACAGGCCTCTACCATGTGTTCATGAGAAACATGAGTGACAGGGTAGAGGCTGGAGAACCCAGAAGTGTCAGGAGAGACAAGACAAAAGGCCCTGTGGCTTTTCCATATCCTTCTCCTTAGAAACCAAAGCCTTAAGCTGCCAAGGACACAACAGTGAACCTCTTGTCCACAGGGTCCAGACATAAACCCACTGCTCTGGAGCAGAGGTGGAAGCAAAACCTCTGCCCCTAGGGGACCAGAGCCCCTTC
>NW_021864077.1:0-892 GCF_006229205.1 Suricata suricatta | reverse complement strand
GGGAAAGTTCTGGATTTTGTGCAGACGTGTGCTGGGCCCCCAGAGCTGTCTTTCAAATGCCTGTCCCTGCACAGGGAGAGCCCCAGAAACTGCAGTTGTGTAGCGCTGAGGGGTTCAAGCAGAAACAGGGCCCTGCGCGCCCCAGGCCTCCCGAGCCCTGCCCTCTCCTTGGGCTAACCGTCCTCCACAAGACAGCCCTTTACTTTCAAGTCTATAATTTATTTACTTTTTATTTCTTTACCATTTATTTATTTTTGAGAGGCAGAGAGAGACAGAGCATGAGCGGGGGAGGGGCAGAGAGAGGGAGACACAGAATCTGAAGCAGCTCCAGGCTCTGAGCTGTCCGCACAAAACCCAATGCAGGGTTCGGACCCACAAACTTCGAGATCATGACCTGAGCCAAAGTCGGACGCTTAACCGACTGAGCCACCCAGGTGCCCCTATTTATTTATTGTTTCATGGTTTTAGTTATTTTTCTGTGGGAGAGAGAGACATGGGGGGTGGAGGGTGGGACAGAGGATCCGAAGCAACCTCCTCGCTGACAGCACAGAGCCCGAAGTGGGGCTCGCACTCTCAAACCATGAGATTATGACCTGAGCAGAAGTCAGATACTTAACCAACTGAGCCACTCAGGCGCCCTCGAGCCTGTAACTTAATGCTCATGGCCCCTCTCGTTGGTAAAGGACCATCTACCTCCCGCCCCTGCCCTGTCCCTGAAGAATTTTGCCTGTGGGTTGAGAGGGTCTAGCCGTCCTGTTTTTAGTCAACGTTGATGCTTCAATCCATGGTCTTTGTGCTAAAAGTCGCCTTCTGCACCAGTTATCTCTGCAGTGTGCAGCTTTGGGGGTGTCTTAGCCTCAGAATCCTGTTCCATCAAACCTCCTACATACCA
>NW_021864076.1:0-892 GCF_006229205.1 Suricata suricatta | reverse complement strand
GCCCAACTTAAATAATACATAAGAAAATCAAGAACAAGAGATAGCAGTCTCTGAAGCAATACATCTGAGGATCTACACATTTAAAAAATCATATAGATCTACGTTCATCAGGGATCTTGATCTGTAATTTTCTTGCAGTGTCTTTAGCCTTAATATTGAGGTAATAATGCTGGACTAATAAAATTACCTTGGAAGATTTTCTTCTACTTTTTGGAAGAGTTTAAAAAGGGTTCCTGTTAATGCTTTTAAATATGCTTGGTACACTCATCAACAAAAAAGTAGCAAACTGAACCCAACAGCAGACTAAAGGGGTGATATCACATGACTTAGTGATACTTTTTCAGAAATACAAGGGTGGTTCCACTTAAGAAAACCCACTAACGTATGTACCACACTAAGAACAAAGCAATAGAACCACATGATCATCTCAGCCAACACAGAGAAAACATTTGACAAAATCTAACACTCCTTCATGATGAAAACACTCAGAAAACTAGGAATAGGAGGGGATATTTCAGCTTAATAAAACTAATAAAAACCACTTCTCAAAAATACACAGGTAGCTTAACAAATGGTGAAAATAATTAAATTTTCCACTAAAATGAGAATCAGGGCAAGGCTACAACTTGAAACACTGTCGGTCATTTTGTACTGAAAGCTCTATCCAGAGCAATTAGGCTATAAAATTATGTAAAAATACATCAAGTCAGAAAGAAGTTAAACTATCTCTATTGTCCCTTCTTCTTCTTCTCCTTCTTCTTCTTCTTCTTCTTCTTCTTCTTCTTCTTCTTCTTCTTCTCATTTTCTTTACTTCTTTCTTTATTTGAGAGAGAAAGAATGATCAGAGAGGGACACAATGGATGAGAGAGGGAGAATCTTAAGCAGACTTCTT
>NW_021864075.1:0-892 GCF_006229205.1 Suricata suricatta | reverse complement strand
ACTTCTCTGAACCTGTCATTGTGTCTTTAATATATAAATACAGAAAAGGTAAAAAATTCCTTAAGCTGATATTTAAGGTCCTCCCCATTTACTCCTGCTGATTTGTTGTCTATTACTTGCCTCTCGGGTTGCCTATGCTCCAACCAATCAGGTCAATGCTCTTCCTGCATTGTTCTTTGTGCATTTGCCCACATTGTTCTCTCTGCCCCCAAAACTTTTTGTTGGTCTTCTTTATATGTCTGAACCCAA
Source organism: Suricata suricatta (assembly GCF_006229205.1). Classification (NCBI taxonomy): domain Eukaryota; kingdom Metazoa; phylum Chordata; class Mammalia; order Carnivora; family Herpestidae; genus Suricata; species Suricata suricatta. The sequence goes on along the minus strand of NW_021864075.1, from coordinate 643 downwards.
CCTATTTTATCATTTCAAGTCCCCTTAAAAAAAAAAAATCTGAGTCTTGGGACATCTGGGTAGCTCAGTGGGTTAAGCATCCAACTCTTGATTTCGACCCAGGTCATGATCTCATGAGATTGAGCACTAGTTGGGCTCAACACTGTTAGTGTGGTGCCTACTTGGGATTTTCATGCCAACACTTGGGAAATGTCATGCCAACTTCCTTCATATTGCTTTCTAAGAATAGGGAATAATCTCTTGCTTTTCAGAACTTGCTCCTTTTGTTTTCTGTGGCTCTCTCATCATATTCGGTATTCTCTGTGATGTGCTATATTATTTATGCATGTCTCTTTATTCTCTCTCTAAATTAAAAATACAGAAATGGCTTTATGTCTCATTTATCTTAGAGTCTCCATATGCATAGCTGAGACTTCATGAATAATCACCAAATTAATCACAGGGTCTTGAAAAGAAGGCCTAGGGAACCAAATGACTTCTGAAGTCATTGGAATTGAATTTAAAGTCAGAGAAAGACAAATACCAAATGATTTCACTAATTGCGAGATTTCAGAAACAAAACTATCATAGGGGAAGGAAAAGAAAGAGGAAAACCAAGAAACAGACTCTTGGCTATAGAGAAAAAACTGATGGTGACCAGAGG
>NW_021864074.1:0-892 GCF_006229205.1 Suricata suricatta | reverse complement strand
TCAACTGACTGAGCCACCTAGGTGCTCCTCCTATGGCATTTCTAAGTGGACCTTTCGTGTGGTACTTGTTTTATGACACTTTGCATTCCCCTTATCACTGATATCTTTTCCCATCACAGATGAAGCACCACCAAAATAGGCAACTGAAAGCATGCATACAAAGAAATTAAGCAAGATGCATCTTCATATTTATAGATCTCTTATGCTAAAATTATGTATCATTCATATCAGACATTGCTGGTTATTTACTTACTGTAAGTCAGCTCCAGATCCATCCTTCCATCCTCTACTCTGTAATGCTGTGTAACTATGGGTCAAAAAACCATTTCCTAGGCATTTTGCCAACTGGCTTCTAGTTACATTCTGCTAATAGGATGCACCATTAGCAAATCAGAAGGAGGGCAGATGGGAGAAGCCAGGTTTGTTCTCTCTACACTTCTCTTTCCCCTTCTTTCTTATAGAGGTGCTCCTGGGGGCTGTGTCCATTCCAAGAAAGGTTGCCAACCTTAGCAAATAAATACAGGACAACCAACTAAATTGGAACTTAAGGTAAGCAATGAATAATTTTTATGCTATAGGTAATAATATTGGAATATACTTACACCAAAAAATTATTTGTTGCTTATCTGAAATTCACGTTTGTCTGGATTTTATCTGGCATCACTAATTACAAGGGCTCACCATTTTTATGATCTTCCCTTGTTCTACTTTCCACTGGATAGTGCCCATTTCTGAGTCTTTGAGGATTCTGCTCTATGAATTAGGTTGCTTTTTTCTTCTCTTGTTGACGGCGTAGGATTCAGCTTTCTCCAGTGTGTTGGCTACCATTTGTCCTAGATGACTTCTTTCTTTTTGCCCCAAGTTTTTATTAAATTCTAGTTAGTTAGCATAC
>NW_021864073.1:0-892 GCF_006229205.1 Suricata suricatta | reverse complement strand
TTTTGATACAGATTAGTGTGATTGTATAAAATAATTACTCTAGAGATGCAAGTTTCTAAGGTTAATACATGTAGGATACTTAAAGGGATTAAACACTGAGGTAGCATGGACTAGAACAGCGATGGTCACTGGAAGGCAGGAGAAAAAATGAAATGGTGTGGCGATGTTCACACCCCTGGTACGTGGCAGCCAATGTCTGCTAGGTGACCTCACAGGATGTAGAAAGAACAGGAAGGCACATCCAGTTTGCCCCAAATAATTAAAGGATAAATCCCGTATTTAAGTTGTGATTCAAATGGAGTAACATGTTCAGTGTCCACTGGCCGTATCTCCCCAGAGCCAAGCCTCCCTCATCTACCCCAGGGTGACATTTAAGACCTTCCAAAGGTTAAAAGATAATCACCAGGGCTCAAATCTGGAAGTTTGAGGCCAATGTAGAAATTCTGTGACCACCTGCAGAATCTCACTCAGCTCTGCCCACTCCCTTCACTGTTTCCTGTTTTATTTGTGGACACATGTAAGTTCCTGGTAGATCGAAAGTTTGGTGAACGTAAGAGCCATGCCAGATTTCCCTTTATCTCCTTCTTGGGAGGGTGTTTTATCCCTAGTGAGTGTCTATGTGGACTAAATATTTGACAAAGAGACGGAAGAACCCAACTTCCTTTTAGGATAAAGGAAAATACATGACTCACCAAGACCTGACTTGATGGACATTCTCCATGTATCAGCTGCATAGCACCAAACCTGTCCTTCTTCCCTAGATATAACTATGCATGCTTCCAGGGCTTAAAGGAATCGATTTGCGGAAGAAACAGAGTTGTTGGGGGCACCTAGGTGGCTCAGTCCATTAAGCGTCTGATTTTGGCTCACGGTTCGTGAATTTGAGCCCCCA
>NW_021864072.1:0-892 GCF_006229205.1 Suricata suricatta | reverse complement strand
CTCTCCTAGCCACTGAGAAAACTATTCACTCCAACTTAGAGGACACAAAAGCCCTGCACAGAACTGTAAGGCCATTACAACAGATGAGAAAGCACAGTGAAAAGTAGGAGTGAGTGGCTCAGAGGAACCCAAGACCAACGTAGATCTCACATTTCTGGCTTTTCTTTACTATATAATTAACCAAATGATAACTAACGCGAAAACAAAATTCTATGTAAATATCTTAAAACTGGATTATTACCTTATAACAGGAAAGACCAATTTCATGGTATATGATACTTGGGAATTATAAATATACGTCAGATTCCGTTACCTGAAATGAGGCCCTAGGTAAAGTCCACTGTGTGGTTTCAGAGAGCATAGATGCAGGCAAAATGGGTGGAACCCCAAAGGTACAGAGAATTGGCTGTTTCTGGTCTCTTTGGCAGTCTTAATTAATCTTAAAGAACAGTCCCATTAACTGAATCACAGGCAATTGCTGCTACCTTTTAAAACAAAATACAGTAGATCCACTGTTCTGCCTCAAACACAAAAACTCTGGATTCTACTACTCAAAGAGTCTAGACACAAAGAAGGAGCAAGACACCGGGAAGCCCTACAAGGCTTTTGGGGTAAAAATGGAAATTGAGAAGAGTGGGGAGCATGCCAGGGAAAGAGGCTGCCCTAGAATTGGTGGCAGGGAGGCACTAGAAAGTTCCTCTTCTCCTCCCGAGTCTCAGGGACACAGCCTACCCTTTAAGTGGGTGGGGAGCCCCCCAGGGACAGGCATTTTTTCATAGAAAACAAAAGTCAGTGTTTCCAAAAGTTTAGAATACCTAAGAATCACTACGGGTTGTACTTAAACATAAGGGTCAGAAATTTTGATTTCATGGGTCTGGGATAGAGCTCAAAA
>NW_021864071.1:0-1780 GCF_006229205.1 Suricata suricatta | reverse complement strand
CCCAGCTTCAGGTGGGGAGCTTGGGCTCCATTCGCAGGGAAGACTCGTAGAGGCTCTCCTCGTCCATGACGAAGGACTGGTCCAGCAGGTACTGGGTCACCTGACAAGAGGAGGGCACGGGCAGGTGGCAGGTGACCGGGGACACGGGGCCTCGCGGGGGTGGGGCGCCAGGCCGGGCACACGGGCAGACGTGCCGCAGCCGGGCTCTGTCTCCACGCGGGCTTGCTGTCATTGCTACCCACCTGACGGGATATGAACTCACGTGCGGCCAGCGTCACCCCGGGCTGAATTCTACACGGGCTCGTGTTTTGAAAACACACCCTCCAAGATGTCAGTTTTAGAGTCTAGGCGGTGAGTGCCTTACGGGTTCTTTCAGCGTTTGTGCCGAGTGAACCTCGGGCTGGCAGAGCACGGGCGGCATCCACCCCGGGAGGAGAAAGGAGAAACTGAGGCCTCCCATGGCTCACTCGTGGGCAAAATCGTGGCGGGGCCGGACTCCCCCCTCTTCCGCCCTCCCGTCACCCGCTGAATTCCTGCAACTTCATGCACTCCGAGGCGCCGGGGCCGAGCAGCGCCCCTTTGCCGAGGTCTCCCCGAGGTTCCTGCAGCTGTCACTTGTTTGCGACCAAAGCTTCTCTCTCTCTCTCTCTCTCTCTTTTTGCTCCGAAACCCAGGGCAGAAGGAAAACCACAGCACAAGTGGCTGCACCTGGCGGGGGTACTTTCCACCCTGTGCCCTTCCCTGCTGTGAACTTTGTAACTAGGCAGCGTTGCTTATCACAAAGATGCTATAAGCGCTGCCTCTCTTGGCCCCCACCACCCGGGACAGGTGACAACCAGCCGGGAGCAGCGAGTTAGCGCAAGCCTTGGGGAGAGGGCCCCGCTGGTCGGGGGAGGGGAAAACGGAGGGCTTCCGGGAAGAGCTGGCGTCTGAGCGGGGGCCTGGCGGCCAGGGGATGACCGGGGTTGGGTGCGGAGGGACAGGGAGGAGGTGTGCGGCCGGAGCGCTGGGGTGACAGCTCAGGTGACGGGGACCGCCGCCGCTTACCTTCACCTGGTGTTCGATTTTGTAGGCAGTTTGCTGGAACTGGCGAATCTCCCGGATGATGTGAGAGATCTATGGGGAGGGGACGGCGTGGGAGGACTCTGTGCCCTCGGCCCGCAGCACAGGCGAGGCACAGGCGGGGCACCGGCGCCGCGCCTGCAGCCGGTCTGCTAGGTCACACGCACGCACGCACACACACATGTAACACGCACGTGAACACGCACATGTACACACGCGCGCGCACAGGCACGCCGCCTCCAGGGAGGCCCCACGGAGGCACATGGCTTCCTTCGCACCAGCAGTCTGGGTCTGGGGTAACACTAGTTAAAAATCTACAGGTTGATTGTGAGAGAGAAAGAGCATCAATCGGTCGAGGGGGCAGGCTGTCCAACATTCCCAAACAGCGACCACCTCTCAGCAAAAGCCCAGTATCCACCATGGGGCCCTGTCCTGTCACCAGGTCACCAGGATGGTTGGCAGAGGGGCTCTCCTAAGGAGCCATGGAAACCCTATCACACGGAACCCATTCAAGGGTGATGTGAGCAGGGGCGGGGGCTACGACATTGCCCATCACCCCAGGTCCCAGCTCTCCCCCCCAGGTCCCTGCTCTCCCCCCCAGGTCTCTGCTCTCCCCCCCCAGGTCCCTGCTCTCCCCCCCCAGGTCCCTGCTCTCCCCCCTGCTGGTCCCAGCTCTCCCCCCCAGGTCCCAGCTCTCCCCCCCAGGTCCCTGCTCTCC
>NW_021864070.1:0-892 GCF_006229205.1 Suricata suricatta | reverse complement strand
CCCCCCTGGCAGCGGCACACCGCGGGGCTCTTGGGTGGCCCCGGGTCGGACCCGAGCTGCCCTTGCGGTTCCTCCGCTTGGCGTGGGGCTCGGCGGGGCCGGGGTGGAGGTGGGGCGCCCGCAGACGAGCGTGGAGGCGGCCGGAGCCCAGTTCAGGAGTGGCTGCTTACCGACTGGGCCGCCCAGGTGCCCTGGGGTTGTCTTTCTAGAGAAAGGTTTCGAGTTTCACACTTGCTGTAATTACTGATGTATCTTGATTTAAACCTCTGAGTTTCTATGGGCTTTTTCTTTCTTCTACTTGTTCTGTTCTGTTCTTTTTTCCCTTTTGTTATATGTATATTTTAATTTTAATTTTCTTTTCGTTTAGCTGACTGTGTATTCTTTTATTTTGGTTTAGTGGTCTCCCCAGAGGTTATAGTGTGCGTTTTTAAACGTTTTATTTATTTTTGAGAGAGAGGGAGAGAGGGAAGGGGCTGAGAGGGAGGGAGGGAGGGAAGGGGCAGAGAGAGCCCCAAACAGGTTCTGTGCCATCAGCGCAGAGCCTGACGCAGGGCTTGAACTCACGACCTGAGAGATCATGACCTGAGCCAAAACCAAGAGTCAGACCCTTGACCGACTGAGCCGCCCGGCGTTCCTTTGCTGTGCGTTTCGTACTTGGCGACGTCGACACTCGGAGATGTGGCGTGTGGTCGCCCCCCGGAAGGCGAGCAGCTTCGCGCCCCGACTCTGGTTCCCTCTCCCCCTTTTCTGTTCTGGAGCTGTCACGACGTTAATTCTCTTTACATTTTCGGTCTCACAGAACATCTTCTACATTTAGATTTTCCCCGGATTTAGTTTTCACCTTCTCTTCGTTCGTTCTTCTGTTTGAAGAACAGTCTTAACGTTCCTCCAA
>NW_021864069.1:0-892 GCF_006229205.1 Suricata suricatta | reverse complement strand
AAAAAAAAAAAAAAAAGAGGAACAGCAGCATTAGCTGGTTGGGAGCTCCTTGATAAAATGCAGACTCTGGGAATCCCAGACCAGCCAAATCAGAATCTGCATTTTCACAAGATCTCTGTGACTGGAAAGTGCAAGAATGCTGGTCAAGTGCTCATCTACCTCCGCCTACCCCCAGGGCCCAGTTAAAACCTGCAGTGGCTGCTCAGTGGGGGTCTCACGGTTTGAATGAATGACTGAATCTGCATGTTATAGTTTTCTTTTTTTTTAATTTTTTAAATGTTTTTATTTATTTTTGAGAGAGAGATACAGCGTGAGCAGGGGAGGGTCAGAGAGAGAGGGAGACAGAATTTGAAGACGTGCTCCAGGCTCTGAGCTAGCTGTCAGCACAGAGCCTGACGCGGGGCTCGAACCCACAAACTGGGAGATCATGACCTGAGCCGAAGTCGGATGCTTAATCGACTGAGCCCCCCAGGCACCCCGCATGTTACAGTTTTCAACGGGCTTACATGCCTAGTATCGCAAGTGCTCTCACCCAGATAGTTTTTGAACTTGGGCTCAAAAAATAAAACCACAACACACTAAATTAAAAAATAAGTTTCAGTCTAAGTTAATAAGAACAAAGAGCTGCAAAATGATTGGGCTTTAAAACAAAGTACCTGGTGGGGTTATTTTTTTTTTTAACGTTTTATTTATTTTTTGAGAGCAAGAGAGACACAACACAAGTAGGGGAAAGGCATAAAGAGAGGGGGAGACACAGAATCTAAAGTAGGCTCCAGGCTCTGAGCTGTCAGCACAGAGCCCAATGCAGGGCTCGAACTCACAGACCATGAGATCATGACCTGAGCTAAAGTCAGATGATTTACCGACTGAGCCACGCAGGTACCCCCCTGAT
>NW_021864068.1:0-892 GCF_006229205.1 Suricata suricatta | reverse complement strand
TACTTATAAATATTTTGCAACTCCGCCCCCATCCCGTAGAAAAATGTCGAACTCAGTAAGGTACTGAATTGGCCTGATTAAATATAGAGCAAGAAGTAGAGGCTTGCGCTCCTTCACCCTGGAGCGCTCTGGCTCAGGCCCGACCCTGCGGCTCTTCCGGAGAACCGTGGACAGGATCCGAGTTTTATTATTTAATAAATGTGGCTTATATATTGAGAGTGGATGTCTTCAAATCTTGAATCAAGAGTTACCTTCTCAGATGCTGCTTTAAATTAGGAAAGCTTAAATTAGTATAGTTCAATATTCTAGAGGTCTTGTATGTTATCCATAACACAGCAGTTCCAAGAGAGACCCCAGGGCCCTAAAGTAAGCGGCCTTCAGCTTATGGACGAGGTTAGCCCCGAAGAATTTGGAGAAGCCGGGCAATTCAGGGTCAACGGAGCCGAGAGGCCTCCATCCACCGCCAAGCACTGCACGTACTCATGAATGATTAAAGCATTTTAATGCATAGATTTAATGTGCCCTGGCGTCCCCACCTGACAGATGGGTTCTGTTTCCTCTGGTTTTCTTTTCCCTTTCAGAAAGTGTCTTTGTGTTTACCGGTAAGGTGAATGTTCAGAACTCAGAGTGTGTCTTTCCATTGAAAAGACATCCTGAAATTGTCCCTATGGTATGAGTTTGGGCCACGTAAGCCTGAAGCACTCGATATTTTAAATGGAAAAAAAAAAAAGAAAAGGAGACAGAAATAGACCTGCAACCAGTGACTAGCAAGCCAAAATCAAAGGGAATAAAAATATTCATGACAGATCTGGAATGAGTACAATGATATGAAAATTTGAGGGGTGTCTGGGTGGCCCAGTGGTTAAGTGTCTGACTCTTGGTATCTGCTCAG
>NW_021864067.1:0-892 GCF_006229205.1 Suricata suricatta | reverse complement strand
CACACACACACACACACACACACACACACACACACGCAACTGCAGGAAGAAAAAAAATGCAAACAGCTGTTGAACCCTTAGATCTGTTACCAGAGGCAGGACGGGGGTAGAGGCCTGGAAAGACGCCTTCCGCCTCGCCTGTCCAGATCGTGGCCTCTCCGCGCTGGAAGCGAGGGCATTCGAGACCTTCTGGTCCAATTTACAGTCAGGGAAGCGGAGAGGAGAAGCATCGTCAGCCGGTGACCGAGCCGAGGGGAAGCATGGGCCCCCGTCAGCGGTCCTGGGCCGTGAAGGCGGCCACACCGGTGTGGGTGGCAGAGGACCCAGCGTGCCAGGCCGCTGGTGCTCAAGCTGTGCCTTCTTCCTACCCCGACCCTCTTCATTCTGCAGCTGGCAGCCCGGGAAGCCGGCAGCTCTTTCACCAGGCCCGCTGGCCCCTGGCAAGGGAGCTCACGCTACGTGCTGCCTGACCTCACCACCGCTCCTGGCGACACAGCCCAGGCTCGGGCACCACCCAGAAAGCCCCGTCGTTTCAGACCCTGTGCCCACAGGCTGGGAGTCTGCTCCTGAGGCAGGACAGACCTCTTTGTCCAGCCTGTCACATACCCCACCTGAGCTTTTTCTGTCCCTCTCGAGAGGGCTGCCTCTTGGCTAGTAACAGTCTCACTTAAGTACTAAACCAAAATGCACACACCCGCAATCAGTTCAAACCGACTGAGTTTGTCTAACAAAAAACTCAGCCGGCAGAGGCTTTAGACATGGGGGGGGGGCGGCTCTGCTGTGGGCAGCAGGGGCTTCTGACCTCTCTCACTGCTCTTGAGCCCCCGAGACTGCTGACTGGGACCCGCTGTCTCATGAAGTCCACCTCTGTCCCAGAGTAAGATGCTAAGAA
>NW_021864066.1:0-892 GCF_006229205.1 Suricata suricatta | reverse complement strand
TTTGCAACGAAGCTGGATCATGGTCCAATTACTTGCGTTCAAGACTCTTTAGTTCTCTGTGCATTTGAGAAGGCAGAGGATCTGATTTATCTTTGCCTTTGCCCTCCTCTCTGCCTAAACAAAGTCAGAATTCGCTGCAGCAGTCGACAGGAAAGGCAGCCGTCTCACCAGGCCCCTTCCATTTTCAACAAAACCACACTCTGCTGGGGTGTTACTGGGTTGGGGGCCGTGGCATATCTCGCCATGGTCTCTGGAATGCTCGCTGGGCCCTGCTCTGCACCTCCATAGAAAGCCAGGGGTGTGTACTGTGGCCGCGGCTGCACGCCTGGGTGCGTGTAATTGCCCATCTGTATGTGTTGTTTCACCAGCGATGAAAATCCAGCAGGGAAATGAGTGCTAAAATTAGTTTGTTTGTCCTTTGATAAGATCCCTGCCGTTGAAAAGTTTTCGTCTATGTGGCTGGGTGGGCTTTGCTAAAATCAAAATTAACTGCCTTGCTTAATGGTGCAACAGATTGTGTTTTGAAGAGCTTACCCTGAATTCTCCTTGAAAGGACATTTGATCTAGAAAGTCTAGCCTCTGGCAAAGTCACTGTATTTTAATGTAGATGGGGTTTTTTTCTCACTGCACTAGCTGTAGGATGTGTGCAGAGAGCCTACCCCTGGACCTTGGGTCACATTGAATGGGCGGGTAGATGGATGGACTGATGGATGGGCACACAGATAAACAGTTTAATTTGCATTTCTCTATGTCTTAGATGTCATGTTTGTGGACATTTAAGAGGAAGGAAAATCTGGGCTTAATCGGTGGAGCATGTGACTCTTGATCTCAGGGTTATGAGTTCGAGACCCATGTTGGGGGTAGAGATTACTAAAAAAAATAAATACACTTT
>NW_021864065.1:0-892 GCF_006229205.1 Suricata suricatta | reverse complement strand
GATTTGAGAACTGTTAAAAGATGAGCAAGTATGCATCAGAATTGATGAGAAATAGTAGTTGTTATGTAGATTTAAAAGAGTTAAGCCACCTACAGACCCTGGAATAATGGCCCATACATCGTGAGCACGCACCACGTGTGGTCAGTTACCACGACTGCTGGCTAATCTAGAGCACGTTCATGCAGGCCAGTTGGTTAATTAGCTTAGGGAAACACTGTTCCACAAGTCTTCTGTATTTTTGGCTCCCTAACAATGAAGAAAGCATTTTGGAGACCCTAATGCTTAAGAAAACCTCTCTAATCAATGGCTAAAAGGAAAAAGAAACGGGTGGGTTTTCTAAGAGACAGAATTATCCTGCTTTTCTCTAATGTATCTCACCCATCAACCTCAAGAAAAACAAAACAGCTTTTACTCTACACAAATGCTTAGCTATTTATGACCTCCTGAAGTGGGGGGTTGGGAAATGGGTTGCCCAGTAAGCCTGTGATATCGCCTTTGGTATACAAAGAAGCAACAAGGAGCCCCTATCAGAAGTCTCCCGTGGCTCAAGACTGAACAGGGCAGAGTACATTACATTTAGAGCTGGCGGCTGGAGCTAACCCTTATTCAAAACAGTATGATGAACAACATAAGCTCATTCTTTCATTAAACTAGGAGAACCTACCGGAAAACAGACACCTGCGATTTGTTTCTATTTCATAAATTCACTTCTATTTACAACCCAGCACATTTAGACCCACATCACTTACACCAGTGAAGGATCGCTGCCCCTACAGACATAGATGGATTGGGGAAGTTTCATAATGCAGAGAAAAACAGAGCATTCCAGAATTTAAATTAGGAATATTTTGTTAAAACAGTACCTTAGCAAAGAGAAAGAAAAGCTTACAAT
>NW_021864064.1:0-892 GCF_006229205.1 Suricata suricatta | reverse complement strand
CCAGTTTGAGTAGCATGTCACTGGTGGATGTGGCTTTCCCCAACATGCCAACTGGCCGTGTTCCATCAGAGTTAGAAATCTCTCTCTCCATATTCTGTGTGTAGTACTCTTTGTTGACGTCTGACTTTGGCATGTCATCCTTAAAAGACAATCCTGCATCACGAACCTGGATAGGCAGGCCATATTCTAGGTCCAAAAGTCAGGTCTGACAGACATTCTTCAATTTACTGCAGGTTTGGCACACTTCAGTCTTCTTGAAACGCGTGCGGACTCCAGGGCACCAGCGAAATACTGTGAATGGCCTGGCACAGATTTTGCATTCCTTCCCATACTTTTCTTTGGTCATTCGAATATATGGGTTTTCTCCAAGACCCGTCTGGCACAGAATGGGGAAGTCCTCATCCTCCCAGTTCTGCCTGTTGTATGTATTGGAACCCAGAGAAGTCACCATCTTGAGAGTGTCTGGAGGCAGCGGCAGCTTCCAAGTTCTGCTTTGAGCATTTTAAAACGTGTTTTGGCAAATATATATCATCCACTGATACATGCTTTCTTTTAATAATATTTTTTAATGTGTGTTTATTTTTGAGAAAGAGGAGAGGCAGTGCAAGCAGGGCAGGGGTAGAGAGAGGGGAAAACAAAGAAGCCCAAGCAGGCTTCAGGCTATGAGCTTTCAGCACAGAGCCTGACTTGGGACTCAAACTCATAAACTATGAGATCATGACCTGAGCCGAAGTTGGCCACTTAACCGACTGAGTCACCCAGGTGTCCCAGATATGTGCTTTTTACAAAAGATGCACCTAACCCCTAGGCCTTGTAAACATTAAAAATAAAGGCATGAAGATGTTAGAACAGTCAAAATGCAGTGGTATTTGAAGAAATTATGTATATGATT
>NW_021864063.1:0-892 GCF_006229205.1 Suricata suricatta | reverse complement strand
CTCAAAAAGCAATTACTCTACTCCCAGGTGTGAGACCCAGGCTCTTCAGTCCTCTAAGTCACACAAAAACCTGAAGAGAAAAGCTACATGAATCAGTAAGATGTGACCTGTTGAAACTGCTCAATAAAGTGGAAAAGAACCAGACAGACCCAAGGTCAAATCCGAGCTGTGAGATCAGTAACTCTGTGACATTGGACAAGGCTTCTCTCAATTTTCTTATATATATTATGAACGGATACTTTTTTAAAGTTAAAATTATGACTCTTGGGTGCCTGAGTGGCTCAGTCGGTTGAGCGTCCAACTTTGGCTCAGGTCGTGATTTGGTGTTCCATGGATTCAAGCCCTACATTGGGCTCATGCTGACAGCTCAGAGCCTGGAGCCTGCTTCAGATCCTGTGTCTCCCTCACTCTCTGCCCCTCCCTCCCTGGTGCTCTGTCTCTTAAAACTAAATAAATGTAAAAAAGTTTTTTTTAATTATGACTCTTTTCAAAAGTTTTTATTTTACTTTATTTTAGAGAGAGAGAGAGACCCCAAGCAGGGGAGAGAGGCAAAGGGAGAAAGAATCTTAAGCAGACTCCACGCTCAGGGTGGAGCCTGATTCAGGGCTCTATCCTACAACCTGATCCTGCAACCAATCCTGGGATCATGCATGACCTGAGCTGAAATCAAGAGTTGGGTGCTCAACTGATTAAGCCACCCAGGTGCGGCAAAATTATGACTCTTATATACACATAAAATTACTACATGTCAAAGATTTTACTTAATTTATTAGTTAATGAGGGAAGATAAGATAGATCAACCAGTTGAAAGGAGAAGTCAAAGGACACATGTATATGAGCAACCAGGAACACTGAAATAATTTAGAAATATTGGCAAAACTGGTCAATGACC
>NW_021864062.1:0-892 GCF_006229205.1 Suricata suricatta | reverse complement strand
GATCATGATCCCAGGATCTTGGGATCAAGTTCTGCATCCAAGCTTGATTTGTAGATTATAAATACAAAATACTAATTATTTGATTAGTGCAGTTCAGATAATTTCCTTCTGTGTTGGAGTAGGATTTATATTCAAACTTCCACTTTCAAGTTGCTCTCTGAATTTTTTTGGAGATATTTCTTTCCTCTATTGCGTGTAGTCTTTAGTGTGAAAGCATGTGCACACACCTGATTTTCTCACTATGGGAGCTCAAAGAACAAGATCTTAATTCTTCATGCTTTGTTATAGCCAACATGACTCAAGCTGAATAATCAGAACTTTTTACCTGGAATTATGAATCATGATTGAAAACCCAAAAGTGTTAAGTTTATATATTTTGGTCCACTGTTGTGTAGGGCTCAGACTATTCCACTAGATGGCCTTGCTGTACTATCTTCTACCTTAGAGCTCTTTGATCACTTAATATTAAATGATCCTTTAGTTTTGAATCCTCCTCTTCAATAACCTTATTTTCAACGTAGCCAGAGTCAGTTTCACGGATTTGTAACCAAGAACCAAACCTTCTGGTGTTTGAAAACTTCCTAACTCCTTAGTTCTATAACAAATACAGGGAAATTTAGATGCAGAAACCATGACTAGGGTCCTGGAATTAGACAAAATGATGAAATTTCAAGTTAACACATCTCTGGTCTTTCTCTGATCACATTAGTGGCATTATTTTGTCAATACTACCAAACATGGGCTTCATTACTCCAGGATGTTCCAGAACAGTATACCCCCTACAAATCCACATGATCCAACTACCTTCTGCTACTAACCTGTCAAAATCTTTCCCTGCTCACCACATTTTAGGTGCCCTAAGGTTCTCACTGGCATAATTCTAATCTCTGCT
>NW_021864061.1:0-892 GCF_006229205.1 Suricata suricatta | reverse complement strand
TGGCTTAGACTTACTAATCCTTCCTTTCCAGCAAATTTAAGCTATTTTAGAAAGCAAAATATTCAGTTTCTTCCAAATGAAAACTTTAATGACATAAAGATGCAAATCACATGCTTTTATAATTAAGAATTTTCCATAGCTGTCGTTATATATTCAAACTGATTATGCTATGTGTTTAATTTCTGTTAAAAAAAAAAAAAAGATATTCTTGGAGAGGAACATCACCAAGATGGCAGAATGGGTGTTTTCGCCCATCATCCCCCACACAGGACCGCGAAAGTGAACACTCACAGATCTGAGTACCTTGTGGGCGTCAGGGGGTCCAGCGAAGCTCTGGCACACCACCGGAGCAAAAGATCCGATGAGAGATGCAGGGCGGAGGGCAAGAAGAACACTCTCCCTTCACCTGCGATGCCCCTTCCCCAAGGCGGCACAGCTCATTGCCAAGGGCAATGACCCTGCCGGAGATTTCTCTCAAGAAAGACAGTGAATGTTGTTAACTGCGCGGCTTCCTAAACCTTGCTGCACGCTGCCTGACGGAACACTGTCTTGTTTGGTTTGCATCAGCACAGCTGAGGCGTACAGAGAGGCTTGGAACTCAACAGAGGGTGATGGAACCTTCAAAACACAGACTGCATCAGGCCTGCCCACAGCGCCTTGTTAAAACTCCAACTGGCCCACGTGGCACCCGCCCTGCGTTGTCTACCCCTACATCCAGGTCGGAGAACGCGCCCCAGAGCCTGCCACGCCCTGGAGCGCCCCCTTGTGCCTTGGCCGCTGGCTTCTGAGCATGCGCAGATTGCCAGGTCCACTGGGGATTGCAGGAAGGCAGGGCAATCTCAGCTTTCCAGGGCACTGCTCTGGAAAAAACACACCGGAGCCTCTGAACATC
>NW_021864060.1:0-1780 GCF_006229205.1 Suricata suricatta | reverse complement strand
GTATCTCTCTATCCTGGTATTCATTTCAGCCACAAAAATTAAAGAAAATATTATTATAAAATATTAGTCATGGCTAACATTTTTAATAAAATTTTTAATGCTTTTATTCATTTTTGAGAGAGAGCAAGTGAGAGAGAGAGATAGGGCTTGAGCTGGAGAGAGGCAGAGAGAGAAGGAGACACAGAATCTGAAGCAGGCTCCCGGCTCTGAGCTGTCAGCACAGAGCCCAACACGGGGCTTGAATCCATGAACCGTGAGATCATGACCTGAACCAAGTCAGCCACTTAACTGACTGAGCCACTCAGGCGCCCTATGAGCTAACTTTCTTAATCGCATGCACAAGAGGAGGAAATGAACAAGCACTGAGAGTGGGAATCCACTAACTAAAAAAAATGTCTCCTTGGCCTTTTCATTTTGTGCGTGTTCATTTATTACGTATCGACTGTATGCCCACCACTCTGCTTGGTGCAGAAGAGGATGAGACATTGCCGACTGAGGCCGGACTATATTCAGATTCCCTCAGATCCCAACTTTTGTGCTCAGCACTACCTCCGCCATGGAAATCATTTTGCTCCGTTCTCCCAGAGCAGTCTCGGCAGGCGCCTGGGTTGTCAGCCACGTAGGAAGAGTGATGGCCACGGTGTTGACAAGCTCCTAATTGGAAGGTAGGAGGTGCCGCCACAGATCAGCTATGAAAGATATCTTTGGGCCAGGGTGGGCTGCTAATGCTGGAAGAGACTAGGGGTGAGGCCCAGTGAGCTGTCACCCTGGGAGGGGGCCTAGCCTGGCAGACAGACGATGCTGGCGGCGGGAGGCAGCTGACAGACAAGGCCCACGCGGGGAAGCAGCCATTTCAGGGAATGGCAACAATCATGTGCAAACCACGACTTCAAGAACCAGAGAGCTCACTGGGGGATGGAGCACCAGGAGAGCAGAGCTTGGGGTGGCTCCAAGGTCCAAGATCGAAGAGGCAGCTCAGGAGATAAGAGCCTGGTGGTAAAAGCAAGGGAGCGGAGCCACAGGAGTCTGCTTTATTCAGCACAATCAACGACTTAGGAGTGGCTTCTTATATCTATAATGGTTCAGGGCCCTTAGGGGTTCCAAAGAAGAACTGACTTCGAATTTAGTATCTAATTAGGAGCTGGTCCAATCCAGACACTGAAATTATTGCTGGGTGAACCAATACTGCATGAGTTGCACAGCATTGGCCATTGTGCAAATTCCTTCCTTGTGTTATCTCATTTAATCCGCCCAACAACCACACACAGGGGGTACAGTGGTCCCTGTTTTAGAAACGAGGGTGCTGAGGTTCAGAAAGACTGCACACTTTCTCTAAGTTTGTCTGGCTGGTAAGAGGCTGAGCCAGGAATCGAATCCAGGTCTGTGTGAGCAGACTTTCTAGTACAGCCTGCAGCTTCCCTTCACTGACATAGTAAGTCCAGGGCTGCACTGAGCAAGAAGGAAAGGTAAATGCTGGCTGGTGGTGCAGGGGGCGGATAGAGAGCTATGCATGAGCAAGGTCAAAGGTGGCTTCTTAGAACGGAAGGGTCTATTAGAGCCATTCAAACTGGGGATCATGAATATTCTCTACTTTCTGAATCAGAGGATGAGAGTCTGAGTTAAGATCTGGGCCATCCAGCGCTTGCTGTTGGGTGCAGCAGAGAAGACCACCCCTGCCAACCTAGGGGTTCCAAAAAGAGCACATCTGGGGGGAGAACTCACTGCAAGAGCGAAGGCTCCACCTTCATCAGATAGATGAGGCCACCGACAGTGCTCTGAT
>NW_021864059.1:0-892 GCF_006229205.1 Suricata suricatta | reverse complement strand
AATTATGCAACAATGGAGAGCAAGCATACGTGAACTTAGTCATGTAATTATCTCGTTCTCAGCAGTGACTCTGCATGTACAATGCTTTTCTACTTAAAAAGACTAGGGGACATTAATATCACCATTGCCACATTATAAATGAAGGGATCAAGGCTTAGAAAAGTTTTATTACATCCAAATTTAATTGATAAAATATAGAAGTTGTAAACTGTCTGGATATTTTTTTCATTTCCTTGTGGAAAGATGGAAAGCTGCTCACTGTACTTGACTGCATGCTCATAGCCTTGTATGGCTACAGAACAAACATTAGCTTATCTCCCAGAGTTTAAAACTCCAGTTGTGGCAGTGAAGCATTAGGCATGTCGTGAAACAAACCAAACTGACTAGTGTAAAGTAAATACTAACTTTAATGGTTCTGTCAAATAATGCAATAAGAATTTCAGAAAAATAAAGTACCAATATGAGCTACATACCAGGAAACTAGAGGAAGCAATTTCAAGGATTTTTGTTCTTTTCCTTTTATTTTTAAGGATGGAAAACAAAACCTACTACAAGTATTTAAATAGAAAACATTTAATTTATGGCATTGAACAAAAGGAGACAGAATATGAGAAATCGCAGAAAGGACAACTCAGGGATTAGCAATGAGACAAACTGCCAATCACCCCAAAAGTGAAATTAATGGAATCAACAGTATGCTTGGAGTTTAGGGCCTATGATGACTTTGTGTAATTTGGGTCTACTAGAAGGACCTGGTGACAGAGGATATGCAGCAGCATCTACATAAGGTAAAGAATAGGGAGAAAATATATGCTATTTTATGTCCTTTTGTCAATGCCTCCCATTGGCTGAAACAAGCTGAAGGAATTTGAAATCAGACATTAGAATTCAC
>NW_021864058.1:0-892 GCF_006229205.1 Suricata suricatta | reverse complement strand
TGGAAATTGTGTAAAACTGGTCAAAGCAGGGCTTTCATCTGTGCCTCCCAAGGTCCCCTTTGCCCCCCATGCCATTTTGCAGTGATACCTGAGTCACCTCTGTGAAGGTTATATTCTACCAAACACATCTGAAAATCCACTAATCGAAGGCCTCTCTTTGGTAGCCTTCCCATACCCTAGCCACACTCACTTCCTCAGTTGAGATCCTGCTCACCAACACCTGTGGATTCATTTGCCCTTGGACTCTGCATTCCCTCAGTGTTTACTGTTTTGCTTTGTAGAACAGCATGTGGTGTGGAGAATGGGGGTCTTGATATCAAACTCTCCAAGGACAAAAATAGCTTCACTTTATGCCCCCCACTTGTCTCCAACTGTTGCAACATGCCTGGAGGCCAGCAATAACAAGAGTGCTCGATTGAATAAAGAGCTGTGGAAGTTCCTCTATCTCTGAGGTTTCAATTTAGACATGTTCTTGGTTGTGAGCAGCGCTATGCGTCAAAGGCATAACTTCCTATCACCACAAGGCTATGCCAGTCGTGTTCAGACATTTCATTCTTGACTGCTGTCTTGATCCTGAAGAAGTATCTTGCTATAGATGAATGCAGAGCGTGTTTAGGGTCACTTTTCAGTTATCCTGGAGTTGACATCTGGAGTCCAAAGCGAAAGACAGCAAGAGCGCTAACAACCCCATATTTTTTTTAAAAAAGCCACTGACAATTGGGGCCTCTCACTTACTAGAGCTCATTAAAAGTCAGCTTAAAAATACTGCTTGCAGGGCGCCTGGGTGGCTCAGTCACTGAAGCGTCTGACTCTTGGTTTCAGTTCAGGCCATGATCTCAGTTTTGTGAGTTCGAGTCTGCCTCTGGCAGCACAGATCTGCTTGGGATTTTCT
>NW_021864056.1:0-892 GCF_006229205.1 Suricata suricatta | reverse complement strand
AAATAGACTCTTACACATGAGCTCAAGTGATTTTCAACAAAGACAAGCAGTAATTTAGTGGTGATGGAATATGCACATGAATATCAGTATGCAAAAAAAACCTAAAAGAACCTACATCCATGTCTCACACCATATAAAAAATTCCATCAAAATGGATTATAGATATAAATGGATAAGCTAATTCTAGAAATGTTCTAAAATAAAACGCTATGAAACCTTTGTGTTAGAAAAAAAATTTCTTAGGGGCCCTGGGTGGCTCAGTCGGTTGAACATCTGATTTTCGCTCAGGTCATGATCTCGCGTCTGTGAGTTCAAGCCCCATATCAGGCTCTGCGCTGACAGCTACATCCTGGAGTCTGCTTCAGATTCTGTGTCTCCCTCTCTCTCTTCCTTCCCCTGCTCAAGCCCTATTTCTCTCTCTCGTTCTCTCTCAAAAATCTATAAACATTAAAAAATAAAAAAGGAAAAAAAAGAAAAAATTCTTAGATGCAACCAAAAACATTGTCCATAAAAGGAATAAGTCTATATATAATTCATCAAATAAAAAAATGCCCTCTCTTAAAAACAGAACAAATAACAAACACAGCAACAAAAGACATCTCTTCAAAGGACAGTGAACACAATAGAAAAAAGACTTGCATTTAGAAAATACGAAAAATTCTCATAAAGAAACAAACTACTGAATTTTCTTTAATGAGAAAAACATTTCAGCACTTACCAAAGAAAATATATGAGTGATTTATAAGTTTATGATAAGACAGTCATCGTTAGTCTTTAGGGAGATATATGTTAAAACCATAATGAGAGACTAATATAACATTACCTGTCAACTATACTTTGATAACACTTTTATAAAGCCATTAGAGAGAAATACACATCTGCCATAAAGTCT
>NW_021864055.1:0-892 GCF_006229205.1 Suricata suricatta | reverse complement strand
CAAGTTACTAATTTATCCAAATAGTTTTTCTCTCCAAAAACACCCTCCATTTGCAGAGATAGCCAAATTGAGACCAATGCATTTGTGGACCAAGTCCAGTCTTAACAACCCTGGCCTAATTATTTAGGTAAGCTCAGCAAGAATAAGGATTGTTTTTAAGTTTGCTTTGCTGGGACCTTTTATAAGGAATCTCCAGGTTGAACTCTTAGTAGCCTCTCCAGGCCAGAAGCCAAGCCAAGTACTTTCCATCAAACAGGCCTGCAAATTCCTCTTCACGAGGTCCCCAAGATATGCTGAGGTCCCTGCATCTGCCAGGAAGTGACCTTCTTTACTCACCTGGGGAGGCTGCAGGAACACTAGCAAGGTATCCAGCCAACATTTCCAGGAGGCTTTATGGCTCCATGTTGCATAAAGTCAACCTTAGTTCCTTAAAGTTGTCTGGTCATATCTGAGTCTATGAAAAACTCTCAAATATGACATTCCAGCCAAAGCCTTGGGAAAATAACCAGTCTGCTACAAAATTAACAGAATCTTAGTGAAATGATGCACACAATTGTAGTTGCCATGAAAGGATATTCACTGGAAGGTTTTGAATTTCAGATCATTTAGGTAGAGAGAAAAGAAATGCTTCAGTTTACAAATACGTTGACACTTCTGTATAAAGGCAGTTGCAGCATTTACCCATGCAATACAACCTACGGTTTATCATTATTTCCCAAGTAACTTGGCATCAGAAATACAAGGGCCTAATTGGTCAGAAGACTTCTTTACCATTTAAATCCTGGGAAAATTTAAATATCTTATAACCTTAGGAAGTTGTAAAACATATACAGGTTATCACAAACCTTACTATTCCATTTATTAAAACAAAGTGGCAATAAACGACCCAAAG
>NW_021864054.1:0-892 GCF_006229205.1 Suricata suricatta | reverse complement strand
GACACGGGGGAGTTTTATTAAGGCGGTGCTGCCCAATTCTCAGAACTGCTTCCAACATGTACGCCCGAAGCACGGGGTGGTGTGTAAGCAGAGATTGTTTCCCAACAACTCTAAGTAGATGAAGACTGGTAGCAGCAATCCCACTTCTCTCTTGCTGACAGCAGATTGAAAACCACCTGGCCGGCTTCCAGGGACATCGGTGGGTGGCGTTGTCACATCCCTTTCGCTCTGAGCCCTGGCGGCCAGGCTCCTGGCAGCAGTAGTGATGCCCTTGAATAGGGCTTAGGGACAGAAAGGGAAGTATCTTTCAGAAAGAGGGAGAAGGAATGTTTGCAGAAGGGAAGGTGAGCAGCTTTGTGAGAGAAGCCACGTTGGGGAGGAAGGTTCTTGGGAAAGAGAACGCAGAAACACTGAGAATCAGGAAATGAGGAAATGGATTTCCCGTAAGGAGTCCTACAGATGAACCCATAGAGAGTTCTCTTGCATCCCCTCTCTCTCCCTCTGGACTTGGCGTGGAAGGGCATCTGTGGGCTCTGGGTTTAGATCCTGAAGCTGCCCTTCATTATCGGCGTGTTCTCACACTGGTGAACTAACTCGACTATGCCTCAATTTCCCCATCTGTAAATGGGGACAAGAATAAGGAAATCGTGAACGGATTGGGCAGCACAAGGCAAGTGCTCGGGGAATCTTCGCTGCTTCTGCGAAAATATTTTAATAGTACTTGACCACCATTGTCACCACTATTATCCTCATGGATCAGGGGCTTGTGTGGGAGAGAGAGGGCCTGGAGGGGCAGGCACCCTGTCGGGCTGCCCGGAAACTCTCCTTTGGTCAACGCGCTCAGTTTGAACCCTCTGGCAAGATGTGGACTGCTGACTCCCAGCCCCACACG
>NW_021864053.1:0-892 GCF_006229205.1 Suricata suricatta | reverse complement strand
ACCTGGCGTCTGCACATTCTGATCCTCGCCCGGCTCACTCTGGATGCCGGGAGTCCAGAAGTAAGAGGCGACACTGCCGTAGAGGTCCCTTCCTCTCCTCCGTGCCCCACCCCGCAGCAGCCCCTGCTTGGACTCTTCTGGAGAGACTGTCTGGAAAGATCCAAGGCAGTCAGGGGGCAGCCCCACCCAGAAAAGCAGAACTGAGTTCATGAGCCAGACTCTGCCACCAGAATGAAGTTTACGGTCATTAGGCGTTACCTCGAGTGCACCCAAAATACACGTGCGTGTGAGTGTGTGCAAATATACACATAATTTAGGACCCAGTTTGCAAAGTAAAGGGAGAAAAATAGATGTGGGTGTGATACGGGTGTGGATATAGCCAGAGGGAGACCCAGACACAGACACAGACACAGACACAGATAAAATCAGAGCTGCTCTCTGCAGCCCAAGTGTCCCAGAGCCTCCTGGAAGGCTGGGGATGGGGACCCTCCCACCTCCTCTGTCCCCACCCGGGCTCCCGTGAGGCGGCACACAGAGCCCCTTGGTGCTGACGGACAGGGACACTAGCAGCCTGGAACCCAGGGGCTTTCTCTGAGCCGCCACCCTCCTCCCTCCCCCGCCTCCTTCCCACATGCATCTCTCCTGCCGCGTTGCTCCGTTTCACAGATGGGGAAACCAAGTCCAGCCTGTTCCCAGGCTGCTGCAGGCAGAAATCCAGCTCCTCTGCCTGTCCCCCCAAAGGTTCCTTATGCGTGGGTCTTGGTGCCCAGTGTCTACCATCCCTGAGGGGCAGCTGAAGCTCCAGGAGCTTAATTCTGGCCCCTGATACAAACCCAGCCCCACCCAGGGCAGTGGAGGACGGAGGCCCCCTGCCCCAACAGCAGCCTCCCTT
>NW_021864052.1:0-892 GCF_006229205.1 Suricata suricatta | reverse complement strand
TTACAGTAGCCAAGATATAGAAGCAACCTAAGTATCCACCACTAGAATGCATAAAGAAGATGTGAGACAAATGCATAAAGAAGATTTCTCAGCCACAAAAAGAATTAAATCTTGCCATTCACAACATGGATAGATCTAGACGGTACTATGCCAAGTGAAATAAGTCAGACAGAGAAAGACAAATACCATATGATTGCAGTTATATGTGAAATCTAAAAAACAAAACAAACCAACAAACCAATGAACCAACAAAAAGCAGAAAGACTCATAAATGCTGAGAACAAACGGATGGTTACCAGAGGGGAAGGAGGTGGGGGAATGGGCAAAATAGATGAAGGGGATTAAGAAATACAAACTTACAGTTATAAAATAATTAAGTCACAGGATTAAACAGACAGCATAGGAAATACAGTAAATAATACGGTAATAACGTTGTGTGATGTCAGATAGTAACTACATTTATGATGGTGAGCATATGTAACATAGATAATTTTCAAAGCACTGTGTTGTACACTTGAAACTAATATATATTATATATTAACTTACTTCAATCAAACAACTTGCTAATAACTAGAAAGAAACAAAACTAAACTAAACTAAGAAATCAAGAAATGAAAGACAATATAGGTTGGTGAGGATGTGAAGAAATTGAAACACTTGCTTGCTATTGGTGGGGATGCAAAAAATATATATAACTCATGTGGAAAGAGTATGGAGATTTCTTTAAAAATTAAAAATAAGGATGCCTGGGTGGCTCAGTGGGTTAAGAGACCAACTCTTGATTTCAGCTCAGGTCATGATCTTGCGGTTGTGAGATCGAGCCCTGCTTTGGGCTCCACATCCAGTGTGGAGCTTGCTTAAGATTTTTTCTCTTTCTGCCTTCCTTAGTCCC
>NW_021864051.1:0-892 GCF_006229205.1 Suricata suricatta | reverse complement strand
GAGTCAAAGACGTCCTAAGGAGGATTCTCTGATCCCGCCCCACGTCCACGATTGTAGATCCAGGCCCCTTTGCTCCCATAAAAAACATAGTCTTATTGGCTTTTGCTGGGGAACAGAACCTACTTCTGCTGGAGGCACAGGGAGCGCCCCCTGTGGCCGGGCGTGAATGTAAGCAGGGGTCCCAGTGAGGCAGAGGGGGCTTGTTTTCAAAGAGCAGCGTCAGGACCTTGGGTCATATCTGAGATCCGCCCTTTCTTGCCCAGCCCTCCAGGCCACAGGCTCCTTGGTGACAGGACCTCAGTTGTCATTGCGAGGATCAGACAAGACGATACCGGTCCGGCCCGTGCTGGTCCCCCCCTCTCTCCCCCCACCGTGCTCACACACAGGAAGCACTCAATAAACTCTAGCTGTTGTTCTAACTGTTGCTGCCCTCATGGAGAAACAGAAGAGGGCTAGGGAAGCATAAGGGCTGGAGGGTCTCAGTCCGTCGGTGGTCGAGGAAGGATAGTGTGAGTGAAGGGTTTGCCAGGGACGCCTTCGCTGAAGATTTCCCTCAGCTCTGAATCTTTTTATTTTTTTAATATAGTTTAGTGTCAAGTTGGTGTCCAAACAACACCCAGTGCTCATCCCCACAAGTGCCCTCCTCCACGCCCATCACTCCCTTCCCCTCTCCCCCTCCCCCTCCCCCATCAGCCCTCAGTTGATCTCAGTATTCAAGAGTCTCTCATGGTTTGCCTCCCTCCCTCTCCCCACCTATTTTTCCCCCTTCCCCTCCCCCATGGTCCTTTGGCAAGTTTCACCTGTTACACTTATGAGTGCAAACATATGGTGTCTGTCCTTCTCTGCCTGACTTATTTTGCTTAGCAGGACACCCTCGAGGTCCATCCACTTT
>NW_021864050.1:0-892 GCF_006229205.1 Suricata suricatta | reverse complement strand
TTTTTTCTTGATGAGGTCCCAATGTTCCTTTTTGCTTTTATTTCCCTTGCCTTCAGACACATGTTGAGTAAGAAGTTGCTGAAGCTGAGGTCAAGGAAGTTGTTGCCTGTTTTCTCCTCTAGGGTTTTGATGGTTTCCTGTCTCACATTTATATCTTTCATCCCTGTTGGGTTTACTTTTGTGTATGGTGTAAGAGAGTGGTCCAGTTTCATTCTTCTTCATGTTGCTGTCCAGTTCTCCCAGCACCATTTGCTAAAGAGACTATCATTTTTTACTTTGGATACTCTCTCCTCCCTTGTCAAAGGTTAGTTAGCCATACATTTGGGATTCAATTCTGGGTTTTCTATTCTATTCCATTGGTCTATGTGTCTGTTTTCATGCCAATACCATACTGTCTTGATGATGACAGCTTTGTAGTAGAGGCTGAAGTCTGGGATTTATTGCCTCCCACTTTGGTTTCCTTCTTTAATATTACTTTGGCTTTTTGGGGTCTTTTGTAGTTCCATACAAATGTTAGAATTGTTTGTTCTAGAATTTTATAACCAGTGAAAATAACTTTGAAAGATAAAGGCAAACCTATTTTTTTCCTGACATACTGAAAGAATTCATCATGAGCAGAAATCTTAAAAAAAAAAAAAATGGAAACACTGACCTATACAAAGGAATGAAGAGCACCAGAAATGGTAACTACATGAGTAAATGTAAATGTTTTTCTTATTATTCAAATACTAAGGGATGTTGGAATTCTGAAATGGATTGTGTAAACTCTTCAACTGCCACATGTGAGTATGTGCTATGGGTATCCAGAGGATACAATCTTCCCAGGAGTTTAAGAAATACATTGGTAAGAGGAGTTCCAGTGTTAAGTCCTTTGTACTAGATCTTCTTTGCA
>NW_021864049.1:0-1780 GCF_006229205.1 Suricata suricatta | reverse complement strand
GTGATACTACCTCTCAGGCCTTAAAGCACTCAGAGGGGAAAAAAAAGAGATAAAACATACACTTAAAAAAACTATGGATAAAAAATGTAATAAATTACCCAAGAGAATTAAAGTGCTAGAGGAACAGAGATCTGGCTTGGGAAAAGGGCTTCATAGAGGAGGTAGGTGGGCCTTAGGAGAAAGGTAGGAGACACATACGTGGAGATGGGAATGAGGTTGAGGATGGGAAATTATCGCCACCAACATAATTAAGCTATAGAATATTTATATCTCGCCACGAAGTTCCTTGGCACCTCCTGTAGTAAGTGCCACTTCCCAGTGCACCTTTGTCCCATGGAACCAGTGATTTGCTTTCTCTTGCTGTAAGTAAGTTTTGCCTGTTCTAGAGCTTTGTCAGATGGATTATACAGTATGCAGTCTTCTGGATCTGTCTTTTTTCACCCACGATAATGTTTTGAGATGCTTTCACATAGGTGTTGATTTCAGCAGTTTTAAATTGTGGAGTTATATTCTATTGTATGGATATGCCACAATTTCTTTGTCTATTCATCTGTTTTCCAGTTTTAAAAGCCTATGGGGGCTCCTGATTGGCTCAGTTGGTTACGTATCCAACTCTTGACTTAAGCTCAGGTCATGATCTCATGATTTGTGGGTTTGAGTCCCGCACGCATCGGGTTTTGCACTGATAGTATGGAGCCTGCTTGGGATTCTCTCTCTCTCTCTCTCTCTCTCTCTCTCTCTCTCTCTCCCTCTTTCTGTCCATCCCCCACTCACTTGTGAGCATGCTCTATCAAAGTAAACTTTATAAATAAATAAATAATAAAGTAAGATTATGGTGGCTCAGCCATTAAGGGTACAACTCCTGATTTTGGCTCAGGTTATGATCCTACAGTTTGTGGGATGGAGCCCTGTGTCAAGCTCTGCACTGACAGCACAGAACCTCGTTAGAGTTCTCTCTCTCTACCTCCCTCTCTGCCCCTTCCTTGCTCTCTCTCTCTCAAAATAAATAAATAAATAAATATTTTTAGAAAGATTATACATAAAGCTGCTATGCACATTCATGTACAAGTCTTTGTGTGGACATATGCTTTAATTTGTCTTGGATAATACCTAGGAGCAGAATTCCTGGATTATGTAAAAAGTAAATATTTTAACTGTATATAAGCAACTGCCAGACTGGCTTCCAAAGTAGCTGTACCACTTTCAACTCCCACCAGCAGTGTATGAGCGTTCCAGTTACTCCACATTCACTCCCACTTGGTGCTGGGATTCTTTCTAATTTTAGCCATTTTAATAGGTGTGGATTTAATTTGCTTTTCTGTGATGACTAAAGGTGTTATTTTTTTCATATGCTTGTTAGCCTTTATATTTGCTTTAATGAAGTGTCTGGTCAAATCTATTTGTAATGAGGTTTTTGTCTTATTATTGAGTTGTAAGTGCTCATTATATATTTTAGGTACAAGTCCCTTATCAGGTTTATGTATTGTAAATATTGCCTTTTAGTCAGTGGTTTACTTTTCCTTACTGTAATGATACTTTAAAAGAATAGATGTTTTAAATTTTGATAAAATTAAATTTACCCATTTTTTCATTTATGGTTTGTATTTTTGTGTCCTAAGAAATCTTTGTTTTCCCAAAGTCATAAAGAGCTTCTTGTATATTTTCTTCTAAATGATTAATTGTTTAGCTTTGACATTTCAGCAAATGATCCATTTTCATTACAATTATGATTAGTTTTTATACAAGGTTTGAGGTAAGGGACAGGGTTTATTTTTTTCCA
>NW_021864048.1:0-892 GCF_006229205.1 Suricata suricatta | reverse complement strand
GTATGCCCTTAACAAATGAAATAATTCGAGATAAGGTTTTAGAGTCGGGTCTAATTTCTTTGGAACATTGCTGAATATCGAACCAACCAACACATATTGTTTTTCAGGAAAAAAATACACATTATTGAAGCAAAGTCAGATTTCGCAAAGGAGGGTAAGTCATTGCTTTCTCATCTTTTCTACTTTTGTTAGATTTACATTTCCAAACTGCCCTTTCTCTGTGCTTCTGAAGCTCCCTGGGCATATTTCCAGTGTAATACTTCCACATCAATCTGACTCATTTGTCCAGTTGCCCATCTCCTTCTCCATTAGACGGGAGCTGGCTACACCCATCTCCCAGAGGTCTGGAAGCTGAAAGGGTTCACTGGGAACAATACCGGAGCTCTAGAGGTGCTAGGTGAGTCTAAGAAATTGCAAGAAGGCCAGGCTGGCCGAGAGAGCACTCAGGAGAGCCATGGTCTTGTGGTCAAGCTTAGGATTGGGGTTTTTGTGTTGAGAACTACAGGACTATTTTAAACAAAAGGTGGGTATGATGGTGGTAGCGTTAGAAGACATTGTCTGGCCTGCTGGGCAGAACAAATTGTGTTAGGGAGTGGCAAGGGCAGATGCTGGAAGACTACTTACAAGGTGAGGCAAGGCCTCAGGAGACAGAACAGGACTGAAGCTAAGAAGAAGGAATTCGAGAAGGAGAGGGTAGGGAATAGCATCCCATGTAGGAAAGAGAATAAGAAAACATAAGCCTGAGGACAGGCCACTGAATTCGTCAAGAAGAAAAATGAAGGAGTTTTGACTTTGCCTTCCTGGGCTGAAAGAGAAGAGCCTAATGCATTCACTCTGAGTCTTATAAACAGCTCTATAAAATATGAAAAGGAATACTATGGTCCTCCCATCC
>NW_021864047.1:0-892 GCF_006229205.1 Suricata suricatta | reverse complement strand
CCTCCTCGCTATTCTCTATTTGTGTATCTCAATGTTATGATCGAGCAGCATCAGAGTGGGCATGAAGAAAGACCCTAAAGTAAGGAAACAGTTCTGTGATTTTGGTGAGGGCCCTTGTGTTCTGTTCCTAGAAATGCCCGAAGTACCACAGTCTGGGTGCCTCAACACAGGAGAAATTTATTCTCTCAGAGTTCTGGAGGCTAGAGGTCTGAAACCCAGTTTTTGGCAAGTTGGCTCCTCCCAGAGGTTTCGAGGGTGAGTCTGTCCTGTGCCTCTCTTCCCAGATTCTGGTGATTGTCAGAGATCCTTGACGTTGCTGGGCTGGTAGCTCTACTACCCCAATCCCTGCCTCTGACTTCACATGATGTCCTCCCCTGTGCACCTCTGTCTCTTCTCCTCTTATAAGGACACCTGTCCACTTAGATTGGGGCCCGCCCTACTCCCATGTGGCCTCATATGAACTTGAAGATATTTGCAAAAGTCCGTTTCCAAACAAAGTCACGGTCACAGATAGTGGGATTGAGGACATTTTTGTGCCACTCAATTCAACCCATGGCAGTGCTAAGTTCTAAAGAGATTTCTCTCAACTTCATTTCCTTAACCTCATGCATTTGTGTTGTCTTTGAAATGAAGAGTATGTTTTAGAAGCAGTTCCTCTCCTGGAGTTTTCTGTCTTAATGATTACCACTTGATACAGTTTTTAAAATGCAAGAGTCTACAAGCTGCATGTCTGTTAAAAAATGTCCTCTGGTTATTGGTGTGGCCTGCTTTAAAGAAAGCAAAAAAACTCTTTGAATTCCAGCCAGGAAGAAATAAAAATTCCTGGGGTGCCTGGGTGGCTCAGTTGGTTAAGCATCCGACTTCAACTCAGGTCATGATCTCATGGTTGGTG
>NW_021864046.1:0-892 GCF_006229205.1 Suricata suricatta | reverse complement strand
TCAGCACAGAGTCCAACGTGGGGCTCGAACTCACGAACTGCAAGATCATGAGCTGAAGTTGTATGCTCAACGGACTGAGTCCCCCAGGCGCCACTTTTCTGCAGTTTTACAGACACCCAGGTATGCATGTGTGTGTGCCATCTTAAAAGGGACATACCGGTCTCTTTCTGTCACTGTGCCACCTCTGAATCTCAGGACTTATGGCACACTGTCGTAACCCGATGGCCGGGGCTGCTCATCCCCAGCGATAGGCGGCACCTGTTTCATCCGTCCACCCGACCGGGAGGGCGGAGAATGGTCCCGGGTCCTTCTCCGGAGGGAGGGAGAGAAAAAAGGGGGCAGGAGAGGGAGACGCAGAAAGTAAAGACAGAACTCACGGCTCTCCGATCAGGCGAAAAGAGAGCATTTATTCAAAGAACTGTTCTTTATATAGTCTTCAGGGGGGGAAGACAAGGCAAGCTGACCTAGGCAGGCTACAGTCGAATGCATATCAAAGAAGCGCCCCGACTTTTGCCTCAGCAATCTTGGGGGATGGAGAACTAATGAATACGGTTTTGATCTTTTGTGTGCCTTGGCCACTGACGTCTAGCTCAGCAAGACAGTCGCCACAGTTATTTTGACCAGGAAATGGCAATCTCCAGCCTCCAGATGCAAATCTTGTTTACTGGCTCACTCAACGGAGTGATAATCCTTGCCTGAGGCAGACTGAACTTGGCATCCGGACAGCACACCAAAGCACATCACACGGCCATCGCCCACTTGAACCTTTTGCCCAAACAAGGCTGACCGTTCTGCGTGGCAGAAATGTCATGGCAGTGATCAGCTGTGCTCTGGGTGTGGGCACCGGTCCGGAGACAAGATTTTTGCTCTGTTTTATGAACTAGGGTTGCAC
>NW_021864045.1:0-892 GCF_006229205.1 Suricata suricatta | reverse complement strand
GTAGCTACCTTTTATATAGGAAATGGATGATTAAGTCTTTGGTGTTGTAAAAGCAACTTCATTTAAACATAACCACCCCCACCACCAAAAAAAGAAGAGGGAAAAAAAAAGTAATGAAAATAATAAGGGGAAAACCCAAGACATACTTCCTAGGGGGAAAAAAGAACAACAAAAAAACAAAAAAAACCATCATGTAATTTCTGTCCTTGACGGAATGTATTAAATAAGCAAACACCACCAACAAGCAAAACAAGTACTACATGTAAAAATATTTAAAAAAAAAGAAAACCCTCACACATGCATAAATGAAAGATTGCACACAAAGAACCCACATCTCTTCAAGCTTCAATAGTAAATATTCTGCTGCTATGTATTAAACACTGCATGGTTTGCCCAAGCTAAGATGAAACCACATCATAAATCAATAAGCATTTTGCATTTTCTTTCATTATCTACTCAAAGTCATGCCTATTGCACCTCTAAACATTTCATTAAATCCAATTATACAGCAAACACTCCCAAAATATACTTAGATTGTATTGCAGTTTCACTTAACAGTATATAAAATGCTGTGTGTGGCAGGTATCAACTATCCATTAGATACTGAATCAATTTTTCTTAAGCACTACTAACTGCTTGCTTTTCTTGAAGCTAGATCATTCTGAAAGTTTCCTGTTAGACCTATGAGTGCAAACATATGGTATCTGTCCTTCTCTGACTGACTTATTTCGCTTAGCATGACACCCTCCAGGTCCATCCACTTTCCTACAAATGGCCATATTTCATTCTTTCTCATTGCCATGTAGTACTCCATTGTGTA
This sequence comes from Suricata suricatta, assembly GCF_006229205.1. Taxonomy (NCBI): domain Eukaryota; kingdom Metazoa; phylum Chordata; class Mammalia; order Carnivora; family Herpestidae; genus Suricata; species Suricata suricatta. The sequence continues at coordinate 72 of NW_021864045.1, read as the reverse complement.
TATATACCACATCTTCTTGATCCACTCATCAGGTGATGGGCATTTAGGCTTTTTCCATGTTTTGGCTATTGT
>NW_021864044.1:0-892 GCF_006229205.1 Suricata suricatta | reverse complement strand
GGTGTGTGTGTGTGTGTGTGTGTGTGTGTGTTCAAGAGAAATGCATACAGGATATAGTCACAAGAGACCTGTCCAAGAATGTTATTATATACACTAATCATGACAGCTGAAATAATAATAATAATAATATGCAAACCAAATGGCCATAAAGAGTAGAACAGGTAAATAGATTGTCACATAGTCATACAATGAAATGCTATCCAGCAATGAGTATTTAAAACCTACAACTATGCACAATAATAAGAATTAATCACACAAAAATAATATTTAATGAAGGAAGCCAGATTATCCTTCCCCCCCTCCAAATAAGGCAAACTGACCAACAGTATTAAAAGTCTAGATACTGGTTACCCAGTCTCTAAATGAAAGTTCCAGAGTGTTTTGGGTGTCCTGATAATCTTCTTGTGAAAGTTGATCACTGGTCTTAACCATATTCACTGAGCTACATACTGTGTTTTTTTCTGTATGCATGTTATACTTTAATAACACTTTCCCCCCAAAAGGAGAAAAATAATCAATTCAACTCACCACATTAACAAAATAATGGAGGAAGTAATAAAAGATACCCATTAATACAGACAGAGAAATCTATAAAATTCAGTCTTCATTAATGCAAACTTTCTTAGCAAACTTGGAATCAAAGGGAGCTTCATTAATCTGATAGAGAACATGCACAAGAATCTTCCAGCAAATGTTGCATTTCATTGTGAATTATTGAGACCTTTCCCTGGAGATCGGGGTAAGTCAAGGATGTCTGCTATCACCAATTCTCTCTGACATTTTACTCAAAGTCCTACATAATGCAATAAGGCAAACTTAGAAAATGAATAAAACCGCCATTCTTCCAAAATGACTTGGTGCTCACAGAACATCCAAATGAATACCGCGACCA
>NW_021864043.1:0-892 GCF_006229205.1 Suricata suricatta | reverse complement strand
TACTACAAAGCTGTAATCATCAAGACAGTATGGTATTGGCACAAAACAGACACATAGACCAATGGAATAGAATAGAGAACCCAGAATTTGACCCACCAACGTATGGTAACTGTTTATGCAAACTCGATATTAATAGTGTCCCATTTCAATTTCAAAAGGAAATTAAATAGTCATCCTACTCGCTCAAAAATCTGACACAGTCATTAAAGCCCCCAAATGAATTAAATGTCTTGATTCTTAAGGTAGGGTTTAGATCCTCCCATCAAATTGGCAGGTGGGATTGGGGGGAGAAATCATAGGAAAAGTATAGGAGCAATAGGTATAGAAACAATAAATAACAAGAGATTCTATGATTATTTTGCAATGATAGGAATAAGACTGCTCATGACCAAGGGTCCTGGGTAATGCAAAAGGAAAGTGAGAGGGAAATATGGATATATGCATAAACCTGCAAGGGCTATGATTTAAATGGGGAGCACCAAATAATCTCCTGGTTCCATTAGAGACATGCTAAGAGAAAAATTGTGTAAGCCAAAAGCAGAGACTCATATAGGTACCTATATCATGTGACTGCACATTTAGATTGTCTTGTGTAGGTTTGATTTGCTGTATTTTCCAATTCTATGAACCAAAAAGGATAAGAAAGATGCTGGTGAGATGAATCTTTCCTGCTGATAATCCCCCCCAGTGTCTTCTTGATGTCCTTGTTTCTCAGGCTGTAGATGAAGGGGTTCAGCATTGGGGTGACCACAGTGTACATCACGGAGGCCACTGCACTCTTCCTAGGGGAGGGGGAGACAGATGAACTGAGATACACCCCAAGACCTGTTCCATAAAACAAGCAAACAACTGACAGATGAGAGCCACAGGTAGAGAAGGCTTTGTACTTCCC
>NW_021864042.1:0-892 GCF_006229205.1 Suricata suricatta | reverse complement strand
TTTGCTTAGCTTCTTTTTCCAACCAGGACAGGGACATGTGATGTAGACTTTGCCCATAAGACGCAGCATATCACAGTTCAGATAAGAATGGGGAGGGGAGGGCCGGGTGCCTGGGTGGCTCAGTCAGTTAGGAGTCTGACTTGGCTTGGCTCATGATCTCCTGGTTTATGAATTAGCGCCCCGCATTGGGTTCTCTACTTTTAGAGTGGAGCCCACTTGGGATCCGCTGTCTCCCTCTCCTTCTGCTCCTCCCCCACTGGTTCTCTCTCTCTTTCTCTTTCTCTCTCAAAATAAATAAACAAAGTTATTTAAAAAAAGTATACACACACATATATACATGTGTGTATATACATATATGTGTGTGTGTGTGTGTGTGTGTGTGTGTGTGTGTGAGAGAGAGAGAGAGAGAGAGAACCTGAAAAGGATCGTGAGATGAGCAGGGGCACAGGTGCAGAGCAGATTCCATTCTGAAAGCAGAAAATAGCAACGACAGTGCCATCTAGTTGGGTGATGTCTGTGACTGGGAAAACAGTGGCATGTAATATTCTGCAGCAGTGGCTGAGGTTCCTACAGATGTGGCCCTGGCTGCTATTTAGTCTTCCTTGAATTCCTGCCCACGTCTCAAGTTTTGCTCAGCAGCCTGCCTGGCAATTCTGTGGACTTCCTAAAATTCTTGCAGTCAGTGCATTTTATGCTTAAAATAGAAGAGTAGTTTCTATTGCTTGAAAGTAAAAACCAATGCAGCTGTAGAATAAGGGAGTTTTGAAAAGTTGTTATTAACCTGGTGTCTTCCACAGATAAATATGCCAGTTATGGGAGAGCAGTGGCCCTGACAAGTTCTGCAGACCTGTGCTCTCTATTTATGACTGTCAGACTTTGTAAATAAACTTTT
>NW_021864041.1:0-892 GCF_006229205.1 Suricata suricatta | reverse complement strand
AGGGAGTGAGAGTGAGAGAGAGAGAGAATCTCAGCCAGGTTCTAGCACAGCCCAAAAAAGGGCTCAATATCACCAACTGTAAGGCCATGCTAACACAATATCAAGAAAAACAAAAACTAACTATCTGGGGCTAAATGAACTGATGAAGATGCTTATAATTTTTATGACATTTTTTGAAAGATTGCTTGTACTTTAATATTTTGTTTTCCAGGTTTAAAGAATTCCCCCTTCTCCTTTTTTAAAGCTCTCTATAACTTACAGCAATTTATAATTTGTTATATTTGAAACACGTATCTTTTTTCTCTCTATCTGCTCCCTCCAGAGTTCAGAAACTCTTATTAAATATTATTATTTTTCTGGCAATATAGGTATTTCCTGGAGTTCAAATATAATCTGTTCACTATGTCACAGGACACAACTGGGCAAGTCCTTAGTTTGGCTCCTCAGCTTAAAAAGACTTTTATTTTACTTTATTTTATTTTATCTTTAAATAGTTTATTGTCAAATTGGTTTCCATATAACACCCAGTGCTCCTCCCCACAAGTGCCCGCCTCCATCACCTCCACCTCTTTTCTTCCCTCCCCCTTCCCCTTCAGCCCTCAGTTCGTTTTCAGTATTCAGTAGTCTCTCAAGTTTTGCATCCCTCTCTCTCCCCAACTCTCTTTCCCTCTTCCCCTCCCCCTGGTCCTCCATTAGGTTTCTGCTGGTCTCCTGTTAGACCTATGAGTGCAAACATATGGTATTTGTCCTTCTCCACCTGACTTATTTCGCTTAGCATGACACCCTCGAGGTCCATCCACTTTCCTACAAATGGCCAGATTTCATTCTTTCTCATTGCCATGCAATACTCCATTGTATATATATGCACATCTTCTTGATCCACTCATCAGGT
>NW_021864040.1:0-893 GCF_006229205.1 Suricata suricatta | reverse complement strand
TGATGTCATAAACATCAGGATGAGAGAGTGGAGATGGTGATGATGCCCAAGTAGGAAGACAGGTGAATTTGGACTCCATGTCTTCTAGAAAAATATATATTTCTATTCAAATGAACTTTTTTTTTTAAAGCCTTACTTGGATGAAAATAACAGTCCTTCTTTGAACTTCTTATATTCCCTTGCATAATTCAAATTCCTTTAGTGCTTGAGGGGAAGTGGTTGGGCATTCAGAGATGAAAGACAGAATTTCACAGGTAAAATTACTCCAACAGAAGCGACATCAATGGCAGTAAAGCAGCTGCACGAGATGTTGCCCGAGCCTCCCTGCCACATCTCCTCCTTAGCTAGCTGGAAATCAGGTCAGAAAGCTGAAACATCTGCACAGAGATCTTGAATCTGATTCAGAATTTTTTTTTTTTTACATTTGCTTAATATATTGAAGGACAATATAGGGGGGAAAATGTCGGTTCTGATCTCAAAAAAGTATTCTCATTCCCATTCCATACTGTGAGTTGGTTATTACTGTGCAAAATGCTTGATCTTTCAAAGTCTAAATTTATTCTCCTAGAAAAAGCAGGCAGTAATTCTTATCTAGCAAGGTTGTTGAGAGGATTAGTGATGAAACTATTTGTGCGCATCTCTAGAACGCCTTACCCTGTCCCTAGCAGGAGAGGGTATTGGATTTTCCTTTCTGCTTGTTCATTCCAAAAAAACAGGAGAAAGAAAGCATTTGTAATTATTGCAAGGTGAAACTAATGAGTATCATAACAGAAGAACGATTTCGGAGTTAACTGATCTGTTGGACACTGGCAGGGATGAGAGCCACATCTGGGTCTCATGTTGGGTGATGCAGCATTTCTTCCAAAGCATGTCTTACTGGACATGCAGAAGTC
>NW_021864039.1:0-893 GCF_006229205.1 Suricata suricatta | reverse complement strand
TGTGTAATTTATTTATGGGATATTTAGATGCTCTTATTGCATGAGATTAAAAACAATTAAAAACCTACTTTCATCTATGAATGAAGGAATGACTTGGATAGAATAATAGAGCTCCTATCATTGTTTATGGGCAGATCTATGTTAGTTTAACCTAACCTTGGTTATGGAGACAATAATATAAGTAAGGTGATTCTCTTTCACTTTGATTTTGGCTTTTGCATGGAAGAAACAGTGTACATTTGGCACCTGATATTTACAGTGCCATCTGTCTATTGGTTTTCTTGCTGTGAACAGATTCACAATAATGTGTGGGGAGGAAATCATTATCAGAATCTTTTCTAAGAAGGTCAACTCTGTGTGGCATCTGAATGTCCTTGGGCAGTGAGGGTTGGAGAACTCACGGCTTTATTCAGCTTTCCTTGCTCTCTGCCTTAGAATGGCCTGCTTATCGTAGGACCACTGCTGGCCTCCAACTTCTCTTTATATTTTGTTATGGAAGGATTTAAAGTAAGGACAACAGGGCAAGATCTCTGAGTAGCAATGTTTAGGATTTGGTCTGACATTTTTCAAAGTCTTGCTTTGAGGAGAGGAAAGAGGATGTTTTTCTCTGCTGGATCATTGGGATCCTACTTAGTGTTGTTTGAAAAAGTTGGCATCTCAGAGATTCTGAGCAAGACCTCAAGAGATCCCCCCCCAACCGCCCCAGGTCTTAACTAGTTGCCTCATCACACCAGGGGTGTATCACGCCAGAGGCTAGCTATATAGCTAGCCAGGCATCAGCTGTATAGCTTTGATGATCTTGGCTGGCTGTTGGCTGATCTAGATGGGCCTCACCTGGACAGACGGAGGCAGCCATGTTCTCAGGCTGGGACAGGCGGGGCCGGGAGGGTGGG
>NW_021864038.1:0-1781 GCF_006229205.1 Suricata suricatta | reverse complement strand
AAAAAAAATAAAGGGGGGCAGAAACAACAAAGGACAATGGACTGTCTAAAAGTGTATAACCAGTTGAGGGGAAAGAGAAGGATGAGATATGGGAGAATATATCTGGATGATAAGAGGAAGAAAATAAAAGGAGAAAGGAAAATGGAAAAATTAAAAAAATTTTAAAGTAAAAGTAGTAATAATAATAAAAAATAAGTTTAAAAAAAAAAAGCAGCAGCTCCCCCTCATGGATAGGCATGGTTTGGTGTAGTAGGTCTAGGGGGCTGCTCTCAGAGGCCCTGCCATGGTGGTTGCAGAGGATGAATGGTGGCACCCCAAGCTACGCTGGAACTAAGCACTGCAGGCCACACTAATGAGTCCAATCTCCTTGTGCCGCAGTTTAGCCAAACTGTATTTTCCAGGCCTGCCTCATTTCAAAATTCTAGTCAACGCACTTTTATGCTATCACAGATGAGATGTACTTGCTTTGGCAGCTGGCTTCTTAGCCAGGATTTCCTAGGGCGAGGGAACAGTTTCTCCTGGCACAGGCAGGGATTTGCACAGCCGCTGCAGGAGGCAAGGTGTGCTGCAGGAGGCGAAGTGCACGCCCTCTCAGACACTGCTGCCAACTCCCAGCCCCCAGCCGGATCTGGATCGCTCACTGTTGCCTGAGGCGTTGGGTCCTGCTAGAAATGAACTGCATGCTCCTGCAGCTGAAACGTGTGCCCCCACCTCCACTGCTGCCACTCCCTGCCAGGATTGCGAAGCAGTGGGGGCTATTTTTTCTCTGCCGACACCCGGGATTTGGGATTCACGGGACCAATTCTGGAGGCTAGATTTGCTGTGGAAATGAGATGTGTGCTCCCGCTCCTGCACCTGTCGGAATAGTGCAAGGTTAGAGTCTGTTTTTTCCCTTGTGCCACCTGTTCAGGATTTGTGCTGCCCATTGGTTATGTATAGAATGAGAGTTTTTCTCTCCTTGTGGGGTTAAACGTTCTTTATCTCTTCTCTAGAGACAGTACTTTGAGCGTGTTCAGTTTCTCTTTCTCTTCCCTTTGTCTCTCAGGGGTTCCGTGTGCTTTACTGTGTTGGGCTGGGGCTCCTACCTCCTCTGCCCTTCTCTGGCTGGCCTATTTTCCAATCTCCCCAGTTTGCACTCACTCAGGCATCTTTGAGGTTGTCTTCTTTCTGGAGTCTATATTTTCTCCTTCCACTCTTGCAGATGACAGTAATGTCCTTCTCAGTTCAATAGATGGGGTGAATGAAGTTTACAGAGCTCCCTTCCTCACCACAATCTTGGCTCCTCCCCCTGTTTTCTAATTTTCAGATTTAAAAAACATTTTGGGAGTGGTTATATTTTCAATATTTATCTCTAATGTTTTTTTGTATTCTGGCCAGTGTTGAGATTAGAATATTATCTTTTGGTTTTTATTGAGACTGCTTCCTTTCCTAATGTTGTATTAGTTTTTCTATATTTCCTTTGGATATGAAAATATCCTCTCAATTCTTAATGTGAAGTTTCATATAAGTGTGTGTGTATTTTATTGCTTCACTTAAGAGTTTAAAGCAGATACTGGATTCTTCCCTTTTTATTGTAGATTCAGCTTTTTCTTGTAATTCTGTCATTATTCATACAGTTATATTGAACCTGTGTGGTAAGATGAAGAAGCTTCAGAACTATTTTTTCTTTCAGATACATTTTCTGGTAAAGCTTTTTCTTCAGGGTCCTTCTAGCCTGATTTAATCCAAAGAGCAGCTTTCTTTGTGTTAGTGTTTCTGTGGTACATATATTTCCATCACAT
>NW_021864037.1:0-893 GCF_006229205.1 Suricata suricatta | reverse complement strand
GTGCTTTATATTTAACATGATCTTTCACTTATTCGAAGTTACTGTACCAAATACATATTCTTTGTGTTTTATTTGGTAAAGCATAAAGAATTACATATATCACTTTTAATTTGTCTAGCTTCTACCGAAAATAAAATTGATGTGGCCGCCATCAAGGAAAAGGTTAAGAAAGCAAAGAATAAGAAACTGGGAGCTCTTTCAGCTGAAGAAGTTAAGCTGAAAATGGAAGCAGATGAAAAAAAGAAGAAGAAAAAAAAGTAACACTCAAATAACCCCTTGAACTAGAACTCATTAAGCTATCTCCTTTTGTAAAGGATTTTGAGATACTGGGGCATTCGTAGCCTTATGTGCGAGAAGAATACTCTGATCACATTTTCCTAGTTTGTGTTATTCCTCAAAGCAGTGTTTATGTAAACAGCTGTTTTTTTTTATGAATTATTGTATTCTCTGTGTGTTTTTTTAATGTTAATGCTGCAGAGTGGTACGTATGTCCTTGTATACATTGCACCTGATCTGTTTTGGCATGTTTTTCCTAAGCATATTAGGTGTAAGTAATTTTTTAGGTTGTTTATATAAAGATCTTTGGAATGTGGCTATTGTAATTGCCCATCAAATCCAGTGCTTGCTGCCGCTGGTTGTCTTTAAATATAATCATGTCCCACAACTTGGTTTTGAGGAAAGTAAATGCAGATTTTGCAGTGCTCTCTCTAATGATAACGAGTAAACATTTAGGCTTCTTTTTATAATCTCACTTTATGTTTAAGATTAAACAACCCATAAGCGAAAAGAAAAATCAAGGCCTCTTAAATCCCTTAATTACTCTTCCGAGTCTGGGAAAATGGGAAACCAAAGACCTCAGATTGCAAGAGCGTGGGGGAATCCAGACATTGCGC
>NW_021864036.1:0-893 GCF_006229205.1 Suricata suricatta | reverse complement strand
AAAAAACGATATCTATGCCTACCTCAAGATCACAACCATATTGCCCATGTTTTCTTTTAAGTGATTAAGGCTTAACTTTCACAGTTATATCCATGACAACCCAAAATTATTCCAGTGTGAAGTAAAGAACCAAGATTTTGTTTTTTACACGTAGATATCCAATTAACTTTGTCTCTTCTATCGAAAGGTCCTTCCTCACCACCATTGTTCTGTAATGTGTCACTTTCTCATAAATCAATTGATCATGCATGCTTGGGGTTTAACTTGACTCTCAATTTTTAACTTTTGGTCCATTTGGTTTCCTATACAAATGCCACAATATCTATTTAGAGGAGAATCATAATGGGTTCTGATATGTGGCCGAGTAGTTCTTTGGTTTTGATCTTCTCCCTTTATCCCCTTTATCTCCCTTTATCTCCTCCTTTATCCACCTCCTCCATCTCTCTCCTCTCTCATCTTAGAGATTTCTTTTACAACTTTTGATCCTTTACATTCCATATGAATTTTAGAATCAGCTTTTCATTTTTTATCACAATGCTACTGATTTTGATTATGATGCATTATATCCATGGTCATTTAAGGAAAGATTGATATCTATAAAACATGACAAAGAAGGTGTTCTGGAATCTTTTTCAACGTAGTAGAGGCAGAATGTTCCTAGGCATACTCTCCTAGGTAACAGGGTCTCGATCTTTGAATGGAAATTCTTTGGCACTCTTGGTTTGCAACACTCCTGGTAGCTTCCCAGCTAGAATTGGAAACTGACACCTCTGCAAGGAGGCAGGCCCCTCCAGGTGGATGGTTTTAATAAACAAAGGGAACTTACATATGAGTCCTGTCCTGGGCGACGGAAAGACAGATGGCTCCCTGTACCCTCCTGCCAAATGTTCAGT
>NW_021864035.1:0-893 GCF_006229205.1 Suricata suricatta | reverse complement strand
CTTTCCCCCAAAGGTAATACTGCAAGAGCCAACAGTATAATATCATAGCTAGGATATCGACATTGATACAACACATCAACCTTAATCACATTTCCCCAGCTTTACTCTTATTTGAGTGTGTGTTTCTATTTATTTTTAAATGAGTAGTCAGTTGACTCAACACTCAGATTCTTTTTTTTTTTACCAAGGGATTTGAAATGCCTTTTATCACATAATGAAGTTCTTTGTATGTTTTAAACTTTATTTAAATTAGAGGGGTGCTTGGGTGGCTCAGTTGGTTGAGCATCATGTTTCAACTCAAGTCATGATCTCGCAGTTCACGAGCTCAAGCCCCACGTCGGGCCCTGTGCTGACAGCTCAGAGCCTGGAGGCTGCTTTGGATTCTGTGTCTCCTTCTCTCTCTGCCTCTCGCCCACTGTGCTCTGTCTCTTTCTGTCTCAAAAATAAATAAACACATAAACACATTTAAAAAGAAAAAAACAAGAATAATTCAGCTTTCAACTTAGGCAGCTGAGTGTTTGGTGGTGGTATTTACCAAGACATGGAATGTGAAACAAGTAGTAGTTTTGGGGGCAGAGAGAGTAAGAGTTCTACTTGGGCATGGTAATTGTGTAATGCTTGTCTGACATACAAGTGGAGGTATCAGTGAGGCAGCTGGAAATGAAGAAGGAGCTTGGAAGAAATGCTCAGGTTGGCTCTTTTAATTTAGGATTCTATAGATGGGCCCAATGAGATTACATGGACAAGAGTTGAGATAGAGAAGCTTCGAGGCATCTTCCATGTTTAGATGTCAGATTAAAGTGTCATAGACAGAAAATGACAGTAGTGAAGGAAAGGCAGGAGTGGATGGTAGCATTAGAAGCCACACCAAACCAAAGGAAAAAAAAAAAAAA
>NW_021864034.1:0-893 GCF_006229205.1 Suricata suricatta | reverse complement strand
AAGAGGTTAAAACGTGCAAAAACAGAAACAGTCACCGGTCTGAGGATCAGTGAGGCACGGTGACAAGGGGCGTAGAGACACGTATGGGATGCGCCAGATTCTTTCCGTAAACGCCGTCCAATCTGCGTTCTGGAAAACCAAACCGGACGGGCTGGCCAGGCCAGACCTCCCCGTGCACGTGTGCGGACAGGCGCCTCCCGCCGGCGAGACCTCCCGGCGCATTCCAGGCGGCCGTCTGGGAGGTGTCTCCCGGGGGGAGCTGGGCAGCTGCCCGGGGGGAAGTGGGGGACGGGCATCGAAGACGCAGCGATACCATCGGCCACCAAGCAGCCTGTGATCATCGCGGGCAGGTCCTGTGGTCCGGGTGTAAGCTGAGCCCCCGTGGAAGTTTCCAGAGCCTTCTGGAGCCACAATGCCCCACCTTCCTCTGCAAACTCAGGCTCTCCAGGGTTGCAGGGTGCAGGGCTGGAGGGGTGCGGGACAAGCCATGTTCCCCCTGTGTGTTGACTGGTTTTTAGGACCCCAGCTGGCGGGGTGGAGAGGGGACAGGTTTCAAGTCTCCCGGCCTCCGTCCGGGGGTTTGGGAGGTCACATGACAGAGGGAGGCACGCAGCCCTGCACACAGGGCCGTCACGTGCCCGGTCAGGAGCGGGGCCTGTCCGCGAAAGGCCGGCAGGTGGATGGAGGGAGGCCGCGGGCGGGGAGCACGCCTCCTTTTCTGCCCTGCCCTCCCCTCCCCTGCCGCGGCGGCCCGCATGGAAACCCAGCAAGCACCCGTCCCTGCCACCGTCCTTCCTCCGTCGGGGTTTCGCTCCCCCCGAAACACCCCGAGACCAGGACGGGGACGCATGTCCTTTGTTTCCGGGAAGGAGACACGGGAGGAGGGCCCTGCC
>NW_021864033.1:0-893 GCF_006229205.1 Suricata suricatta | reverse complement strand
GTAAAAGGGATTTTGGTAAGAGATAATACTGCAAAAGCATTAAGGCTCCATGCCTTGTGGGACCTCATAGGCCATTGTCTGGCCTTTGCATTTTATTCCCTATATGGGGAGCTTTTAGAGAATGCTGAACAGGGAAGTAGTTAGATCTTATTTGTGTTTAAAAAAACACTACCACTCCTGTGGTTAATTGACTGTGAAAGAACAGGAATGAAAAAGGTAGGTTGATTAGGGACCTGTTGTATTAACTCTGGTGATTGCTGATGTGATCTGTTTCAGGGAGACAGGGTAAGGATGTGAGAAGTAGTAGGACCTAAATATATTTTGAAAGCAGAACCAAAATAATTCCCTAGTATGAGGCTATATGTGGGATGTGAGAGAAAATAAGATTTTCTGAGTACCTGCAAAAAGGCACATCATTGGATTTATTGGCTCAATTAACATAACAATCCAGGAGTAGGCCAGGCTCCAAGTACCCTTCAATCAGTTTTCTGGCTCTGCTGTTTTGTGATCCTCTTGGTGTTATCTTTCTCTATTGGCTGGCCTGCTCCTTCACAGAACTAAAGTTAACTGCAGAAATTCAAATGTCCCATCTGTACATCATACTGCTCAGAAGGGAGAATTTTTTTCCAAATACGATCAAATTAAAATCATAAATTTCCCTTTGCTAGATCCAATTAGATTAAATTTCCACATCTGAGCCAATCACAAGAGACAAGAAAATGCCATATGCTGAGAGGGTTTCGGTGTCTTAACTATGTGGTAACAGAGGCCTCAATAGTCAAAATGTGTCTTAAAGATTCTTTGTGTTGCATTAACCATCTATGAAAAAACTTGCATTAACCATCTATGAAAAAACTTAAGGCCCCTAGATAACCACCCGTAATCTACCAATC
>NW_021864032.1:0-893 GCF_006229205.1 Suricata suricatta | reverse complement strand
AAAAAACGATATCTATGCCTACCTCAAGATCACAACCATATTGCCCATGTTTTCTTTTAAGTGATTAAGGCTTAACTTTCACAGTTATATCCATGACAACCCAAAATTATCCCAGTGTGAAGTAAAGAACCAAGATTTTGTTTTTTACACGTAGATATCCAATTAACTTTGTCTCTTCTATCGAAAGGTCCTTCCTCACCACCATTGTTCTGTAATGTGTCACTTTCTCATAAATCAATTGATCATGCATGCTTGGGGTTTAACTTGACTCTCAATTTTTAACTTTTGGTCCATTTGGTTTCCTATACAAATGCCACAATATCTATTTAGAGGAGAATCATAATGGGTTCTGATATGTGGCCGAGTAGTTCTTTGGTTTTGATCTTCTCCCTTTATCCCCTTTATCTCCCTTTATCTCCTCCTTTATCCACCTCCTCCATCTCTCTCCTCCCTCATCTTAGAGATTTCTTTTACAACTTTTGATCCTTTACATTCCATATGAATTTTAGAATCAGCTTTTCATTTTTTATCACAATGCTACTGATTTTGATTATGATGCATTATATCCATGGTCATTTAAGGAAAGATTGATATCTATAAAACATGACAAAGAAGGTGTTCTGGAATCTTTTTCAACGTAGTAGAGGCAGAATGTTCCTAGGCATACTCTCCTAGGTAACAGGGTCTCGATCTGTGAATGGAAATTCTTTGGCACTCTTGGTTTGCAACACTCCTGGTAGCTTCCCAGCTAGAATTGGAAACTGACACCTCTGCAAGGAGGCAGGCCCCTCCAGGTGGATGGTTTTAATAAACAAAGGGAACTTACATATGAGTCCTGTCCTGGGCGACGGAAAGACAGATGGCTCCCTGTACCCTCCTGCCAAATGTTCAGT
>NW_021864031.1:0-893 GCF_006229205.1 Suricata suricatta | reverse complement strand
GAAAGGAAGATGGTGAGAAAGAACTTTGTATTGAATTTTAATTACAGCTATCAGTATTAATCATATTTTCTAAGGTACATGTATATTCTAGTTCTGTTCACAGAAATACCCCAGAAGCAAAGATCCCAGTAGCCATGCACAAACCCAGATCCTAGTGCTTATGTCCATTCCTTATCAGAAGAAACCAGGGCTCCTGGGAGTAAATCCAGATCTGGGACAGAAAGGGTACAAAATGAAATAAGTGATAAATACTGCATTTGTTGAACCAGAAAGCCAGAAAATGCTTAAAGTGATAGCAGGGTCATATATAAAACACAAAGGAGCCACCTGAAGGGATTTCACATTCCAAAGTCAGGCCAATTGGGACATCAAGAAGAAACATGATTACAAGGGATTTTAACAGACTGAATTAAAAAAAAAAGAATCAACGGGCCAAAAGAGGAAGGGACAGAGAAAGGGAAAGCTCTTCTTCACAGATGAGTGGTAGGGATAGAGTTAAAGAATACTTGTCTAGTAAGTCCCAAGGTAATAAAAGAGAGACTGAAGGAATGACAGAAGAGAGGCAACATGGTAACAATTGTAAGTCTGAGTTCTTCATCTCAGGCATCTTTCAACATTTCTGTAGCTTTGTTAATTCTACAAATAAAACAAAACTTAAAAACATCTATGCAGAATGCCGCCACATTTTTCAAGGACACAGGCAAATATAAGGATACAGGCGAAACAATGTATACTTGTCCATGATGGGCTGGGGAGACAGGGATAATGAAATAAGAAAAAGATATCATATTACATTGTCATTTGAAATGACAATAACATGAAGATTCATTGGGTGGAAAACAGAAACAAAAATCAGAACAAAATGAATCCTATTTCGAGATCAGTCGAACCCC
>NW_021864030.1:0-893 GCF_006229205.1 Suricata suricatta | reverse complement strand
ACAAACATTAAAAAAATTTTAAAAAAGAAAAGAAATGAAATGCCCAAGGAATCACCATCAACCACATTTTCTGAACAGAATATAATTATGCTAGAAATCAACAGCAAAAAAGTAACCAGAAAGTACTTTTGGGGTGTCTAGGTGGCTCAGTCAGTTAAGCGTCCAACTTCAGCTCAGGTTATGATCTTACAGTTCATGATTTTGAGCCCCACATTGGGCTCTGTGCTGACAGCATGGGGTCTGCTTGGGATTCTCTGTCTCCCTCTTTCTCTGCCTCTCCCTTGTTCTCTCTCTCTCTCTCTTTCTCTCTCAAAATAAATAAACTTTTTTTAAAAAAGTACTTTTAAAAGATTCCTGAAAATTCAATATTGAAACAATCACCATACAAACTAAAGGAAAGCATTTTAAGGAAAAAAGAAAACAAAACTATTACTTCTTGAACTGCAGAACACAACTAGAAGAAAAGGTACAGCTTACACGCTCAATTTAGAACGAAGAGATAATAAAATTAATCAACTCAGGAAGTGAAAAAAAAGTTAGAAAAAATAAGCCTGAAGTACATGGATGGAAAATAAAGATAATAGAAGAAACTAATAAAGCAAGTGTTTGCTTCTTGTAAGACGCAGGGGAAAAAAAGCATTCGATACATTTCAACATCCCTTCTGATAATAGTTTGTTTAGTCGTTTTAGCTAAAGAAGGAAACAGGATTTTAGGAAGGGTTTCTGGGGAAAAAAAAACCCCACACTCAGCACACATCATGCTTAGTGCATTCATTTTAATTCAATTTAATGCCATCACTTCATTCATATAGTCCTGTGGGTACTAATTAGAGAAGTAAGAAAAGTCAAAGAAATAGAAGTTTTAAGGATTCACCAGAAAGGAAAAGTTAAAC
>NW_021864029.1:0-893 GCF_006229205.1 Suricata suricatta | reverse complement strand
GGGAATGAGGTATAGGGAGAGGTCTTAAGGGTCAGCCAATCAAATTACCTTTCAGCCCATCACATAAAGGTCCCTGTGCTGCAGCAGGTCCTCTGCCCTGCACATAGGCTAAGAGAGGTGCCTCTGCGGGGCTCCAGGGCTCCAGCCAGCTGGAAGGCATGGTGGGTGTGGTGGTGGAAATTGCTAGACTCCCAGCCCCCACCCTAACATTTATTTGCTGAGTGTTCAGGTGCAGGGCTTAACCTCTCTGGGCCTCCATTTCTCCTTGGGCAAAATGGGTGAGAAGTCATCACAGCCCCACCTACCTCTCAGGGTCGCTGTGAGCATAAATCAGACCACGAGGAGGAACCTGAAACAGGAAAATGCTTCATAAGCAGCGAGGATACTTTACAAAGCGCTCAGAGCCTTCCTGAAGCCCAGCCATGTCCCCCTGCAGACTCACGACGGGCAGCTCACCATCACGCAGCTGGTGGGCATGCTCAGAGGCGTGGGTGCCGGCATGCGCTACCTCTCGGACCTGGGCTACGTCCACCGAGACCTGGCCGCCCGCAACGTCCTGGTTGGCAGCAACCTGGTCTGCAAGGTGTCTGACTTCGGGCTCTCCCGGGTGCTGGAGGATGACCCTGACGCGGCCTACACCACCACGGTGCGCAGTCACACCCCCTTCCAGGAGTCCCAGGGAGGGGCGAGGTGGCACGGGGTGAGGTGAAGTGAAGTTGGAAGTGTCAGGGCTGTCTTCAGCCTGGGGCGTGTCCTGCCTCTTCTCTGTACCTCTGTTTGCCCCTCTGGGAAATGGGAGGCACCATTCCCACTTTGCTCTACCACGGGGTGGCCTGGGCAGACACCAGGGCTTGGTCCCCACTGTCACTCACTCTCTGGGAGATTTTAGAAGC
>NW_021864028.1:0-893 GCF_006229205.1 Suricata suricatta | reverse complement strand
GAGTGCATGTGAGCAGTTCGGAATCTCTTCCACCTGCCCCCCCATTCTCTCACATAGGAAGCTGCATTTTAACGAGCTCCACAGGCAATTTGTCTGCACATTAAGATGTAACAAGCTTTGACTTAGGCAAAGTATGTTCCAGTTAAATTCACTTGTGCCCCCACCAAAATAGTTCGAACATCTGGCCATGGCCTTCAGAAAAGGCCCTGGATTAGGCTAAAGGATCTCTTCCCAGCGGGGCCTCAGTCTTTGAGGGTCTGGCAGGTCAGTGGGCACCAGTGGGGAGAAGGTGGGCTGGAGAGATGAGCTCAACAAGGAGGGGGAGGGACTTGAGGGTTGTGTCTGAGCCAGAATCCAAATAGATGCTGTGGTTCAGAGAGAAAACCCCAGTCGTTGTCAAGGTGAGAGGTCAGGAAAGTGGCCAGAGGTGGGGGATGATGTCAAGAGTGGGGAGCATCTAGGACTCAGACAGAGATGAAGAGGAAAGCAAGGCAAGGAAGAGCGGAATGAGCACCACCAGCCAAACCCCAGGAGTGGCAGAGCACCTGTGTGACATCCAGGGATGGCACAGGGGAAGGTGGGGCTGCCCCAAGGAGACGGTCGTGTGGGCCACTGAGAAGCAGCCCCAGTGAGCTTGACTGTGCCTACAAGGACTTGGGAGCCCATCCTCAGCAGACTGACTCAGCTCACAAGGCCTGGGCCCCAGAGAAGGGCCGCAGGAGAGCCCCTCGCTGCTGAGCAGTGCCCAGGTCTGCTTGCATTCCCTTCTCTGAAGGTCAGAGTGTTTGCGGTGATGACTTGGGGATGACTGAGGGCTTCTCTTTGTCTCTTTGGGTCTTGCCTGCTGTTTGTCTTGGCGGGCAGGGTCTGAGTCTGAGCCTCACATCTTGGGG
>NW_021864027.1:0-1781 GCF_006229205.1 Suricata suricatta | reverse complement strand
TGCAGCTGTAATAAGTCCTGTGAAGCAAAAACGTGAGGGGCAAGCCCGCTTGGTGCCAGCGGCACTTCAGCAGCCACTAGATGTTTGGAAAGAGGCAAAGTTGGAGAGGTCAGTTCAGGGGTTAAGATCGCCTTCTGCAAAGCCCTTGAAGCAGAAGTGCAAAGACGACCGGAAACCTGAAGTCTGGTGAGCGAGGTCAGTGGTGCATGAGATACTGGGGAGGAAATAGGGGGCCAGCGCCTGCAGGGTGCCGTTTAGGACACGCTAAGGGTATCCTGGGACTTGGGGCTAAGAGGAGCAGGATGCTCTGTAAACAGAGAAAGATTACATTCTGATTTCATAATCTTCTGGTTGTAGTGGAGAAAACTGGGAGAGGCGTATGCATGCAGGAGCCCAGGACCCTGGCGAGCTGGGCGGAGGTGGTAGTGATCTAGAGGCAGTGATGGATTTGGTGGTTGATAGCGCTGGCGAAAGAAGCTGGGCATGAAGTTGGAAAGGAGTTAAAGGAGTGGCTGGCAGGGGTCTTCATTGGTGACATGGGACTTCAGTGTGGCGTTTACTGGGCGAGGCAACTTGGGACGAGGGGGCAGTCTGTCGTAGGATTCTGTAGTGCAGACGGGAAGTCATGAGCCATGCTAACGAGGTGCACTGGAAGCAGAGAAGCCTGGGTCAAATCTCTCACCTGAGAACATGACATTAAGGCATGGCAGTGTGGCTTTAGAATGGCGACCCTGAAACCCGGGGAAGCCAGCCACTGCCTCGTTGTACCAGTAGCCATAACAACAAGATGCGTTCCACTGGCATGTATGCACTAATTGGTACCTCTTAGAGGTTGTGCCCACTCCTGTCCACCGGCCTTGCTTGAGCAGTGAGGGCAGACTCCCACGGAGATGGAGCAAAGCTCCGTAAGGAAGCGTTGTGGTTTTAGTTTTCTTTTCCACTTCTGTATGCTTTTCTATCAGAACAGATCCCATCGATGTGGAGCAGGATTTTTGTCATAAGTCAGTTGCCTGTGGGACATTTAAGAAGGGAAGTTGATTAGGTAGTTGGATGTACTTGGGGAGTTCTTTCTAGAGCAAGTATTGTGGGTCCTGGGGGGTGAACGGGGGCAGTAGCTGAAGCATCAGCGATATGCTCGGCTCCGGGCTGATGAGCGCGGTAGGGTTGTGAGCTACAGGCCCTGTGATCTCCCCGAGGACAGAGAAGATACAAAACCCGTTGTAACTCCCTGACGTTCCTGGAAGCTTAACACAGACGTCCCGCGTGCCTTCCCGTGGCCACCAGGTGTATGTCTGGTTAATGCCTCAAGATCCTTTGTGCTCTCTTTCCATGCTTTGTTACTCTGCCCTACTTCTATGTAGTGAAACATAAAGGCTACATGCAGTCTGCTGCTGGGCTGTCTCAGTTACTGATTTGGACTTAGAAGGTTTATTTGTGCTGGAGCTAGAAGTTTAGTAATCCTCTGAAGACCAGGGAATAATTGCATTTAAGAAATACTTACATAGTAACCAATGTTACTATGTGTCCTTAGTTTCTCTGTGTCTCAAGTTCCTCAACTGAAAATGGAGATCATAGCACTGACTCAGAGTTGTTTTCACAATTAATTGCTAATTTATAAAAGCACTAAGTGACATTTTTAAAAAGGTACACAGAGTGTGGCGAACCTGAGGTGATGAATGCAGGCTATGTATAAAGTCCAAGTTCATAATCACTGGGCTGTGCTGTGTAAGGAAAGGGTCAAGACTAAACCAAATGAAGTTCTAGGGACTCCCTTCTACCGC
>NW_021864026.1:0-893 GCF_006229205.1 Suricata suricatta | reverse complement strand
CTATCCCTCGAACGCTGAGTTTCTTTAAGAACAAAGACATTTACTTCCACTGTACAAAAGGCTACCCAGTAAATGGTATTTGAGAAAATTTACTTTATGTTATTATTTATGACTTTCATTCAAATATGAACAGGAGCCTATTCTTTGTTCAAAGGATCTGAACCTTAAACCATCACTCACTGCAGAAATAGTGTGACACAGAAAGATCAAAGCCAAGATAGCCCTTCCAGAGTCACTCACTGGTGGAGAGGCTAAGTGTCCTACCATATAATTTTGCTTTCTCATACAGGAAGCCTCAGACAAGAAAATGGTAAAAGGCAGAGATTACACAAAGAACCTATTTCTTTCTGGAGAGAAGTGCTTCCTCAGATAATTTTAATCAGCACTGCTACTTGAAATGTGTAAGTATCGAGATATGAGAATTAACCAGATTTACCAAATCTTCAATGTACTATTTCACCTTGAGGATGAGTTCTGGGGGATGTGTTCTTGCACATCTCCTAAAAGACGCTTTCTTTTTGGTTTTACAAATCACCTGAATGGATATTCCCATCATTTCTTCCTAAATCAGTCCTGGTCCGAGCCCTTGATGGCCTGATGGCTCTGAGCGTGAAGCAGGATCCTCGCCCCAAACTCCCCCAGCTCTGCAGGACCCTCCAGACCCCTCAAGGGCCTCTTTCCCACCCGTGCTGACCCACTGCCTGGGCAGCTGGTCCTCACACCCCCATAGGCAGACCTGGCTTCAAAGGAAACAGGGGTGAGCTTTCCTTTTAGGATAAGTCTGTGTAGGAGTTCTGTGCATTTCTCTATTGGAGCCGGGTTTTACATTTTCCAGGGAAGTGACCCACAGCTCTTTGAAGGGGCTTAGGATTTATAAATGTGAGACCAAGATA
>NW_021864025.1:0-893 GCF_006229205.1 Suricata suricatta | reverse complement strand
TTCAGAATTAGAAAAATATCACTCCAGTTCATCTTACCCCTGTTATTTCTTTCTCTTAGATGTCAGTATTTTTATACACTTTGTGATTAAATTTTAGTAGCGAGGTAAACTTTTCTGAAGTATATACTCTTCATCACATCAACCCTGAGATCAGTGGCATTTGAGTAGCTTCCAAGGTATTCCTGCCAATTACTAGGGACTGATAATTATCACACATTTCACACCTTGAGGTAATAAAATCCCAAACAATAAAATCAGATACTGTGGAAAATGCAGTTAACTCTTCATGAAAATAAAATCTTAATGTCTTAAATCAAAACTGCATCTTCATCTTCTTTATGTTTGTGTTTGGATTAAATAAACAAGCCAATGAATTGCTGTATTCCCAAACTGCATGCTTTTTAAAGAGTAACACCAGGGCAGGCTGGTTAGCTCAGTTGGTTAGAGGTGCTAATAAAAGAGGAACACATTATCATCTGATCAATTTTGTTCTAGGCAACTATGTTGAAATGGTCATCACGAGATATAAAGAGTGATTTTTTTTTTGAGTCAAGTCTAGATCAGAGATACCGAAAAAGTTAGAGAAAATGCCACTTAAGTAGATTATCAATCTCTGAAAATTAAAGAAACATAAAAAATGAGAATTTTCATTTGATATTATGACTGCAGCCCAAATAGAAATTTAACTTTATATTTAATTTAATAGAAAATATTCTGAAATCCTGTTTTCAAGAGATGTTTCATAATACATCTCAGTGACATAGGCCAGAGTTAATCCATTCCTAATTTGGCAGTTATTGTAAGTAAATTTTTAGAGTTTCACTGCAGATTATAATTCAAGGAATCTATCTCAAAATACTGTTGATTATCAAAATCATATCTAGCCAAATGCA
>NW_021864024.1:0-893 GCF_006229205.1 Suricata suricatta | reverse complement strand
AGCAGAGATTAGAATTATGCCAGTGAGAACCTTAGGGCACCTAAAATGTGGTGAGCAGGGAAAGATTTTGACAGGTTAGTAGCAGAAGGTAGTTGGATCATGTGGATTTGTAGGGGGTATACTGTTCTGGAACATCCTGGAGTAATGAAGCCCATGTTTGGTAGTATTGACAAAATAATGCCACCAATGTGATCAGAGAAAGACCAGAGATGTGTTAACTTGAAATTTCATCATTTTGCCTAATTCCAGGACCCTAGTCATGGTTTCTGCATCTAAATTTCCCTGTATTTGTTATAGAACTAAGGAGTTAGGAAGTTTTCAAACACCAGAAGGTTTGGTTCTTGGTTACAAATCCGTGAAACTGACTCTGGCTACGTTGAAAATAAGGTTATTGAAGAGGAGGATTCAAAACTAAAG
Source organism: Suricata suricatta (assembly GCF_006229205.1). Taxonomy (NCBI): domain Eukaryota; kingdom Metazoa; phylum Chordata; class Mammalia; order Carnivora; family Herpestidae; genus Suricata; species Suricata suricatta. The sequence continues at coordinate 476 of NW_021864024.1, read as the reverse complement.
GATCATTTAATATTAAGTGATCAAAGAGCTCTAAGGTAGAAGATAGTACAGCAAGGCCATCTAGTGGAATAGTCTGAGCCCTACACAACAGTGGACCAAAATATATAAACTTAACACTTTTGGGTTTTCAATCATGATTCATAATTCCAGGTAAAAAGTTCTGATTATTCAGCTTGAGTCATGTTGGCTATAACAAAGCATGAAGAATTAAGATCTTGTTCTTTGAGCTCCCATAGTGAGAAAATCAGGTGTGTGCACATGCTTTCACACTAAAGACTACACGCAATAGAGGAAAGAAATATCTCCAAAAAAAATTCAGAGAGCAACTTGAAAGTGGAAGTTTGAATATAAATCCTACTCCAACACAGAAGGAAATTATCTGAACTGCACTAATCAAATAATTAGTATTTTGTATTTATAATCTACAAATCAAGCTTGGATGCAGAACTTGATCCCAAGATCCTGGGATCATGATC
>NW_021864023.1:0-893 GCF_006229205.1 Suricata suricatta | reverse complement strand
ACAACCGTAATAGGAGCAACAACAGTGATAACTACTGATCACGATGTGCCACACCTGCCTCAGTATTCAGCTGTTATTTGATCTTCCCTCCAAAGCATTATTAAATGTGTATAAAATTATTACTCCATTTTTATAGCTGAGGAGAATGGGACACACAGACAGGGTTTCAGGTGGGAAATGAAATTGAAGTGTTGACTTCGTGGGGACCTCAGTTTGGCCCTAGAAAGCAGGAGAGGATGGCTGCAGAGAATGAGGAGAAAGCTGATACAGAAAAGCCTGGAGTTGGGTTTTGAGGTTTGGGAACACAGTGAAGGATTTGAAAGTGGGCTCTACCTAGAAATCACAACAGGTTTCCTGACCAGCTCCGAGGAACCAGCTGAAGTTCAAGACTGTGGATTTTCTCTGGTTCACAAGCCAGCTGTGCAGCCCTGGCTCCCAGGCACAGAGGAGGTGAACGCCAGGCGGGGCATAGTAGTATTCTAGTACTTCCCATCACCCCTTTCTGTGACCTAGTTCCTGCTTCCTGCTTCCTCACAGCTGAGTGAACCAGACAGAATCGCAGTGTTGCAATGAAACTTCATAACATAAAATTCAAAATCCGTGTGAATATTTTAGTCTGACAATTATTTTCCAACTCTAGAACATCCTCAGTTGCACATGCGTCCATAGCATATCTCAGGATAGGAGATGACCATCTGGATGAGTGCATGAATTCCTCTGTTTATGCAGCATTCCATACCTTCAAAATACTCATGGAATCTCAGACACATTTTCCTCTTAAAAACTCTCCCCTCATTTATCAGTTTTGCTCTATTAGCTTGTGTTCACTTTGAATTCACTTACATGGTTAATTATATTAGTAATTGAAAAATAATTTAAAAATCCAGTGTGCA
>NW_021864022.1:0-893 GCF_006229205.1 Suricata suricatta | reverse complement strand
AGAAATAGAGATTCAGAGTACAGTGAAGTGAGGCTTTTAATCAACGTTGTGGCAAGACCAGAGGTCTGACCAACAGGCCCACTGGGGCAGTCACAGCAGACAGTTTATCTCCTCACATGCAAGTCCCTCCCCTGCTTCCCCATTGGCTGAGTACTACCAAGCCTACAGCTTACCTAGACAGTCACCTCTGTCCATGTAAGGCAAAAAGTAGTCTGATTGGAACAAATGTACATCCCTTGAGGTGACACAGAGACCTTCACTCCCTCTTCCATTTGTCCTTTGGCTCATGCTCATTGCAAAGCCCATGAAAATAAGCCCATGAAACAGAGAGGGGAAGAAGAACCAGGAAGTGAAGTGTCTAAGGCTTTGGGACTTCATTGTGTGTACAGGGGGAGGGGGAGGCAGGGTTCATACATATTTCCAATAGGTGGTAAACCTATTGTGAACTAGACAGCACAGCTTTTTATTTGGTGTTTCTGAAAATGAATCATTTCTCTTACTTCTCACATCACATACCCTTGAAGCTGTCTCTGCTCATCTACTATACTCTTCTGGGGCATTTATTTACATGTTATCAACATCTGTCTTAAAATATGGGGCCCATATAAGTTTAGAAAGATGGAATGGTTAGGAGGATTGTCTCATAGCCTGGTTGTTCTTCTCTTAATACTAGGACCATGTTAAGGTTTTGGGATTTTTTTTTTTAATGCCACTGCCCTGTTACTGATTTTATTCTCTGTTCATAGTCTTTCATCTCCTTTTTTTTTTAAACCAGACTTTCTCTGGCCCATGATTTCCTTGCTGTAGATAGTTTCTTATTTCTCAACCTTCTGTTTCGCTTCTAAATTGATTAATAGTCTTGGATTGGATTCAACTTCAGATCCGCACCCAAA
>NW_021864021.1:0-893 GCF_006229205.1 Suricata suricatta | reverse complement strand
ATGTTTCAAGGCATTATCGATACGACTATGGCTGGTTAGTAGTCTAAGTGGGTTATATTTACTATGGTTTCCGGTATCTCAAAGAATCTTTCACTTTAAAAAGTTTTCAGACCAGAGTTTTCTATAAGTTGACTTTCCTAAACACTTAAGTGACATCTTGGGGACTGGCCAATACCTCAGCTCTTCGGATGGACTTACTGGATTTGTGGGCCCAGGATGGGCTTTGGTCTTCTCGAATCTCAAACACAGTATGGCTGTTTTCTAAAGATGTGTGTGCTGAATGCAAAGTCACTTCAGTGACTCTAACCTGCCTGAAAAGGGCTTTGTATTTAGCTGTTAAACAGCCCGTGTTCATATTTGTTACTAAGCACATAGGAGAGGAGCTGCAGAAATGGCCAAGACTGTATTTACCTGAGGGTGTTGTCATCTGTCTTAAACAAACAAATTGTGTTTTGTCACATCTCCGTGAAATTTGTAACAGGTTAAAAATACATATATTTTAAATGTTGGTATTGATTAGGGAAAGTAAAAATCAGCTGTTAGAGAGAGACATTGCAATCTGCATCCAGGTGTCCTCAATGTGAATATCTCTGGATTTGGGTCCTTTTGAAAGACCCTGAGATAAGGAGTTGGATTCAAGTGGTTTGCTCAGGGGATGGAATGAGGGGGAGGGGAGAGAGAAGCAAGAAAGAAGGAAGAGCCAGTACAAGGCATGGTCATAAGCAGATTAGTGCTGTGGGCAACATTAGGTTTCTCTAGGGAGAAAGGAAGAGTAGGGAACCTTTGAGAGATGGACCACCTTAGATTCATCCCACTGCAGGCGAGGAAGATGTGGCATTATGTCTTAACCCGGAGGCCGGTCCAGCGCGCTCGTCCCTAGCATTCGGTGGTAC
>NW_021864020.1:0-893 GCF_006229205.1 Suricata suricatta | reverse complement strand
TTCAGTGGGGCAGTCTTTACCCACTTCATTGGAGCACCAGCTCCCTGACCATCTAAGGACAAATCCATTAAATCTGCTGTACACTTCTTGAGGTCCCAGCAGAATGGAGCCACAATTGCCATCTCAATGTAACAGACTTATGTTGACCTTTCCTCATTCTCTCTCTCTTGATTCATACTCCTTTAATCTTGTTTCTTAGATAAATTTTCTGCAATCAAGTTCATGCCTTTTGTTTTTGCTTTTGTTTTTCTGGTTAATCTTAAAGACAGATCACATTGTATGTACTTATATTAATAATCCTGAATATTGCCCATTAAATATTTGTCTTTGATTACATTATAGATTTTAGAATAATGATATATTGCTTGTGATACCAGCTGCAAATATTATTATAGCTTATAATGGTGAGGAAATGAGAGGAAGGACTAGAACATATGAACTATTAATAGCTCCTTGGAGCCTTCACCTTCTCCTAAATATTGTTAAAATAGTTTTTGTTCAATTTTGAAAGTAGTTTATTTTGTTGAGATGCCTGAATTATTCTCATCATGGCTAGAACTCTTCAAAATGCAGTGTTTCATCAATATTTTTTCCTTTGTGGAAAGTACATAGGTTGGCACTTACTTATCTTTCTAATTGTACCTACTAATCTTTCTAATTGTACCTCTCTATATGACTATAAAATTTCCAATTATATAATTTCCAAGTATATAGAAATTTTATTGATTGCATTAAACTTGTTTATTACTGATTTTCTAAATTAACTTATTAGTTCTGGCATTTTAACTTTATTAGAATTTTATACTTGTAAAATCACATATATAATTTTACATTTTTCAATCTTCATATTTTTTTCAATTCCTTTTTTTTAAATTATTTTAATGCTCTTTATT
>NW_021864019.1:0-893 GCF_006229205.1 Suricata suricatta | reverse complement strand
TTTGCAACGAAGCTGGATCATGGTCCAATTACTTGCGTTCAAGACTCTTTAGTTCTCTGTGCATTTGAGAAGGCAGAGGATCTGATTTATCCTTGCCTTTGCCCTCCTCTCTGCCTAAACAAAGTCAGAATTCGCTGCAGCAGTCGACAGGAAAGGCAGCCGTCTCACCAGGCCCCTTCCATTTTCAACAAAACCACACTCTGCTGGGGTGTTACTGGGTTGGGGGCCGTGGCATATCTCGCCATGGTCTCTGGAATGCTCGCTGGGCCCTGCTCTGCACCTCCATAGAAAGCCAGGGGTGTGTACTGTGGCCGCGGCTGCACGCCTGGGTGCGTGTAATTGCCCATCTGTATGTGTTGTTTCGCCAGCGATGAAAATCCAGCAGGGAAATGAGTGCTAAAATTAGTTTGTTTGTCCTTTGATAAGATCCCTGCCGTTGAAAAGTTTTCGTCTATGTGGCTGGGTGGGCTTTGCTAAAATCAAAATTAACTGCCTTGCTTAATGGTGCAACAGATTGTGTTTTGAAGAGCTTACCCTGAATTCTCCTTGAAAGGACATTTGATCTAGAAAGTCTAGCCTCTGGCAAAGTCACTGTATTTTGATGTAGATGGGGTTTTTTTTCTCACTGCACTAGCTGTAGGATGTATGCAGAGAGCCTACCCCTGGACCTTGGGTCACATTGAATGGGCGGGTGGATGGATGGACTGATGGATGGGCACACAGATAAACAGTTTAATTTGCATTTCTCTATGTCTTAGATGTCATGTTTGTGGACATTTAAGAGGAAGGAAAATCTGGGCTTAATCGGTGGAGCATGTGACTCTTGATCTCAGGGTTATGAGTTCGAGACCCATGTTGGGGGTAGAGATTACTAAAAAAAATAAATACACTTT
>NW_021864018.1:0-893 GCF_006229205.1 Suricata suricatta | reverse complement strand
AGAGGATGGAGGGTCAGACAGCAGGCCTGGCAGTGGACTTGGAGGAGACAAGGACACCCTCCCGCTGCATGAGGCCTAGAGAGTAACTACTGCCTCACTGCCACGCTGGGAGCCCCGGCTCTGCACTCCTGCCCCCAGGGGCGCCAGGTCCCGTCTAATCCTGTGTAACTGGGCCTCTGCAATCACTACGAGTACCCCATCTCAGCAGGGCACATCGAGGCCCAGAAAGGTGCCACCTTTTGCTCCAGGGCACATGGCTGGGAATCTTCAAAAAGAGAGGGAAAGAGTAAGAACATAGGAGGAGTGTGAGATGCAGGGAAGGCTCTGCTGCTCATTCCTTCTGTTTTCTCTCTCCTCTGCCTTCTATCCCCTTTCCTAAACACACACTCTCCAGCTTCGCTCAAACACCTGCTATGGCTCCCTGTTGCTCTCTAATGAAATCCCAGCCACTCACTGTGTATGGGCCCCACAAGTTTCAGCCCCGCATCTCCTGCCTTCTTTGCAGTTATGACAGGACCCCTCAGCCATGGACACCCAGGCTGTCTCATGCCAGTTGGCCTCTGTTCATGCTCTCCCCCATAGCAGGAGTGCCCTTGCTGCCTGTACCCCACACAGAAAATGTCCCATGTGTTGGTTAAGGTCCAGCTCAGTTTTGCTGCCTTTCTCTGGGTCGTCACATGGTCTGAGTTCCCCCGTTATCACTTGTATCCTTCTTGCTGTATCTGTGTGCCACTGTATCTTTCCCACCGGACAGGCAGCATCTTGACCATAAGGTTTGGGTCTCTGGTGTCTTCATTCTTAGCACTGCCTAGCAAAAAGTAAACTCAGGGAATCAGAGGTTGATGATTAGGTAGGTGGATGGATGGGTGGGTTGTTGGATGGATGGATGGACT
>NW_021864017.1:0-893 GCF_006229205.1 Suricata suricatta | reverse complement strand
GGTTAAATGTTCTTTATCTCTTCCCCAGAGACATATAAGCGTGTTCAGTTTCTCTGTCTCTTCCCTTTGTCTCTCAGGCTCCGCACGCTTGCCCCGTGTTGGGCTGAGGCTCCCACCTCCCCTGCCTGTCTCGGGCTGGCCCGTTTTCCATTCTCCCCATTTTGCACTCACTCACTCAGGTATCTTTGAGGTTGTCTTCTTTTTGGATTCTGTATTTTCTCCTTCTGCTCTTGCAGATGGGAGTAATGTCCTTCTCAGTTCGATAGATGGGGCAGATGCAGTTTACAGAGTCCCCTTCCTCTCCGCCATCTTGGCTCCTCCCAGCTTTGACTTTCTATCTTACACAACTTTCCATTGTGACAGGATGTATCCCCTTGTATCTGCTTCCTGATCACATCAGTGTAGTGCCATTCTGGAGCCAGCTACTTCTTGATCACAGCAGAGACAGAAACTCTTTTGGTGACCTATTTCTGCATTGTGGCTTTTTGTTCCTGAAAGCTTGAGTTGGAGGCTATGTCTCAAGCTTTCCCAAAGATTCAGTAAGCCTTTACACTGGCCTGTAATATGTATTTTGCCTGCTTAACCTAGCTACAATGGATTCTTTTCTTTGCAGTTGAAACCTGATCTCTATATACATGAGTTCAGGAGACCACTATTCCTATGCCAATACTTTACATGAGGAGCAAGCAAAGGTCATGTGTGGCTTCTCCACTACTGCTGGTCATGTTCCCTATTTATTCTGGAGAGAAATCCGTCAAAAATTACATTTTAGTTTATGTCTTTTATTGGTCTTTCATCTGCTTTTGATTCTAATAAGAAGTAATATGGTCTGAAAAGTATGAGGCCAAAAACTGCAGAGACACAGAGGGGTTAATGAGAACATATGTCACACC
>NW_021864016.1:0-1781 GCF_006229205.1 Suricata suricatta | reverse complement strand
CTCATGGGCCAGGTCTGGGGGTCACATGTCCTTTCAAGTGAGCAGGGGCCAAGGTAATATGGCTGAGAGGCTCCAAGGAACTACACAAAGTTGAGAAGGAGCATTTCCCAAATGGAGGAGATAGAGAATACCCATCAGTGAAAAGGAAAACGTGATTTAGCATAGGCAAAAAAATGGTCAATTTGTTTTTTCTGAAGCAGAACCTTTGCTGCAATGTTTTTCCTCCCCATCTTCATAGATAGAATATTGTTTTGTCGTATTGGTTTACCAGGCTCATGTATATGTTGAAGAAACTAACTCCTTTATTTTCATATTTGTGTTCAAAATATTTCCCCCAATGTTTTGTTTTCTTTTTGATTTTACCTATCATATTCTGCAACATTAAAATGGTGATTTTTGTGACTCCCAACTCCATGGAACTTATAAATTATGACTTTTTATTTTGTTCTTTATTGTGACTAAGTTTTATTCTTAGTTCTTTTCCATTCCAATACCTAATGAGTATTCACAAACATATTTCTAAAATGCTTTATGTACCTTAAGTTATTTTTGATGGATATAATAGGAGAGAACCTAAAGTCTTCATATTTGCTTTCTAATTTTTGCAGCACTGTTTGGTGATTAATCGTTTCACTTCTGATCTATAACCATTTTATACTACATTAGTATATAAAATATATGTAATATATCTTTGGCATCTTTCATGTATCCTTTGACTGAAGAGATACAAAATGGTACTTCTGATCATCACTGAAAACTGTATCTACTTCCACTATCATTTACCCAGTCCTGAAACCAAGAAGTCAAGGAGTGATTCTCATTCTATCCCTGTCCTTTACCCTCCTCCTGCTCCTTTCAATTTTTCATTCATGCAGCAAGTATTAAGTGTCTGTTGAGTGACAGGCATTACTGTAGTCTTTTTGGATATCTTAGTAAATTAAAAAATTAAGTATATCAATAATATATATAGTATATTAAAGCATAATATACATATATAATATATATTAAATATAAGTAACACAAAATATATAATATATGTATTAATATATAAATATTTATAAAGATATAAAATATCTTAGTCATATGATATATATTTATATATAACTATATATATTTTATAATTACATATATAAATCATATATAAAGTATATAATACACATACTAAGTATATATAATATATAACTTAATAAAATATATATTTATAAAATTACATATATAGAATATATACATAATCATATATAAATGTGTAATAGATATATTATATATAGATATGTAATAAATATATATAATATCAATAAAATATATGAATTATAAAATACATATTTTTATATACATGATTTATATATAAATTCATAGATATAAAATATATATTAAACACAACAAATAAAATGTATATTAAATAGAATTAAAATATACATGAGTACATATATAGAAAAAATATATAAATGTATATATATTATATATATATTCCCTTTAATTTGGGACCTACCCCAAAAATATGTGCTATAACAAGTTCTATTTTAAGTTAAATGGAAATAAGTGCAGTAGCAATATAATTGGGAAGGTTAAGGTGAATCTGAAACTCCAGAGTTGTGGGGAGTGGGTTGCACTTCTGAGTAGGGTAGTCAGGATGTAGGCCAGTGAATTATTATTGCAAATGTTAGGAAGAAGGGCATCCCAGGCAGAGAGTATAGTCAAGGCAAAGGCCTAAAGTGCTTAGTTGTATTCAAGAAATGTCAAAAAGGCCAGTCAGTATAAAAAGAGGAGAATAGTAGACTATT
>NW_021864015.1:0-893 GCF_006229205.1 Suricata suricatta | reverse complement strand
AAAGTCACATCTCAACTCTACTTTATGCAAGCATCTCCTATGGTGACAACAGTTTGGACAAAGAGAAAATTTCTACCAGCACCAGCTTCCAAGTGTTCACTCTACCTTCTACTGAATTGCCTGGCTTGATCCTTTAGACAGCAAAATCTGCACCAGCTCATTCCATGTTCTGAGCACATAGAGAAATCTACAACAGGATTGTGCAATATCTATGATCACAATGACACAGTTGGGTAGCAAGTTATGCTTGAATAAATACTTATCTAAATGTGATTTCAAAATAATTACATGAAAGAATGATGGAGCTGATGGGCAGGCTACAAAACTGAACATAATTGGAAAAAAATCTTCCTTGTCACTCTTTTGGTCTTTGGAAATACTCTAGTAAGTGTCCCTTGTTCCTAATAAATTCTTATCCTGGCATAAACCTAGTAATTGTCCTTTTTTAATTCATTTTTTTACCAGTTGGGTGTCTTATATCAATAAAAAGTGACTGGTGTTCTCTCACCAGATGAAGATGAAAAGGAAACGTTTCCAGACATCACTCACCTATTGATGTGAATTTCGGGTATGGGCACGTGATGGGGGAAAAATGGTGAATCCACATGTCAGTAACTATAAACATTTTCTGTGTAGCTCTTCAGAGAGAATACCACAAAAATGGGACATCATAGGAGGAATTAAATCTCAAGAGAAAGACCATACCTCTTGGCAAGATGAAAATACTGTAGCCTAGAAAAAAACTGGAGAAAATATAATCAATCTACAATTATCTTCCTCGATTTCTTTTTTTGTCTCTCCATAATATTTTATTGTCAAATTGTTTTCCATACAACACCCAGTGCTCTTCCCCTTAAGTGCCCTCCACCATCACCAACACCTCTTTTCCCCCC
>NW_021864014.1:0-893 GCF_006229205.1 Suricata suricatta | reverse complement strand
TGCTGCCCTACACAGTCCTCACTGAGAAGGAAGCACCTGAGTATACAGTAAAACCTTGGATTGCAAGTAATGTGTACGGTAAGTATTCTGCAAGAGGAACAAACATTTCTAATAATTTTTAATTTGATAAATGAGCGATGTCTTGCAATCCAAGTAGTGTGTGACTCTAAATATGACATGATCAGAACTGAGCCAATGGTTGTTGAAATCCACTTTGACATGTGAGTACTTTTGATTACAAGCATGGTTCCAGAACAAATTATGCTCACAAACCAAGGTTTTACTGTACACCTGAAAGTGGGAAGGGATCATTTTATTTTAACGTATCAGGAGAACATTCTATTTGTCTGAGTTTAAACCTAAAAGAATGTTTTAATTTTCATAAAAGAGTGCTTGATAATTTGATTATCTTTTTGGAAATTTCATACTTCAATGAATCTGATACATCCTAATAGAGTGACAAATACCTCCCTTGCTGTATGCCAAAGTCCACATATAAGCATATAAAACTTCTGCAATTAGCTCTTATTGCAATATTTATAAAGGTAATCCTTTATCTGTACAATGGTGGTTAATATATTCAATTACTGCAGGCCAATTTCCATGTAAAGTGAAGTCTTTGTATTACGTTTAACATTATTTGTAATAACTTCCAACCATCATATACACATGTGCACAATTTCAGCAAACTTTCAAAAGACAACTTGTTCATTCTGAGAAATGTTGTCGAAGTCAGATGATTAACAGTGGTAACATTTTCCTGATTTATGATGGGTATGAAATAACTATTGTGTATGATTTTAATCTTATATCATTATTTCAGTATCCATTAAAAACTGATAATGACTCTTTATGTTATATGTGCAATGGATAGTAAATACATACCAGAAAGT
>NW_021864013.1:0-893 GCF_006229205.1 Suricata suricatta | reverse complement strand
CTGACTGCCTCGACGCCCTGGTTGTCTGGGGTGGAGACCCCGAGGGTTTCCGTCCTCAGCGAGGCCTCATCCCTGGCTCCTGGTCCCTCAGCCCCTGTGCCGACTCCGGCAGCCGTCTTGTTCACTCCTGCACCACCAGTGCCCGCGACGGGGCCTGGCACACAGTGGGCGCTCCATCAGTGTTTGTTGTGTGAAGAGCGTTTGGCTAAAGCACCCCACTGGGAGAACAATGCCACCCTGGAACCCAGGCTCTCACCAGCCCCCTCCCACCCTCCACGCAGTGCCTGCTAACGATGCGCTGCCCCTCTGGTATCACTCTGCAGGTGCCAGCAGGCTTCACCCTCCTTACAAGGCTTGGGCAGAGTGCCCATCATTACTCCCATCCAACAGACAGACGAGGAAGCAAGATTCCGGGAGATGCTGGGGCAGGGGAGTGACACTCATTGGGGAGGGGGAGTGACCCCGCTGTAGTGAACGGCCGGAGAACCCACACTGTGTGCAGAAGGATCCGTGAGTCTGTGGCATTCCAGTAGAGTATCAGTGACACTGGGATCTCAGAGTTAGAAGGAACAACCTCGTCATTTCACAGATGGGGAACTGAGTCCTGTAGGGGGGCAGCGTGCCAAGAAGGGTTGACCAAGACCACAACAAAGGAAGGTGGAGATTCCCTGGTCTGGACCCTGAGAGACAAGCCCCCCCCCTGTAGGATTGCATGCCCCTGAGCTCGGCACCCCTCTGTCCTGCTGACCTAGGGGTGGGACTCACTAGAAGCTAGAGGACCCTCCTGCACCGTGAGACCAGAGGGTGCTGAGAGTCAGAAGGTGGAGGCAACAAGCAAGCTGGCTGGGAAATAGGACCGGACATGACTTCCTGGGTGTTTTGTGGGCCTTGAG
>NW_021864012.1:0-893 GCF_006229205.1 Suricata suricatta | reverse complement strand
TAAATTTAAAAATAAGAAAATAAATGAAAAATAATAACAAATAAAGAATAAAAGTAAATAAGAAACTAGATCTTATTTCCACTAGAGATGCAGCTTTGTAGCACTCTTTGGTCAGCAGACTTGGTGGGTGTGAAAAGTTTGCCCAGATCCTCTGGGAGATGTCCTGCTCAGCTGATTCCCAGGCTGCCGAGTTGGAGAGATGTGTCTTTTGGGCGGGGCTTGGTTTAAGTGGCTCTGGCCTCCACTAGGTGGCACTGTTTGGCTCTCTGAAGGCTTTCAGCGCCGATGACTGGATGACTATCTAGCTCCATGGTTCTGCATCATGCCCCCTACTCTTCTGGGAACACTCGCAGAAGAACAATCCACCACCCTTCTGTGTCCCCAGTCTGGTCAGGACCTTGCATTCACCCTGCATGTATCTGAACTCTTTTCTGTCATGTGGGAACCTGAGATTCAAAATCCCAAATTTTAGGGACTCTTAGGGTGCAGACCTCCTCTGTTCCTCTGGGGGAGGGTCTCACCTGCTTTTGCCGGCTAGATAAAGGAGGTGGTCTCAGGACTGCACAGCAGTTCAGTTTATGTCAAAACAGAGCAGAAAGCCAGCACCCAGCTTACTGGCCCTTGTTATGCCCAGATCACAATATTGTCCCTCCAAACTAGAGACCACCAGGGAGACCAAGGCACACATGCAAAAGCAAAGGGCATTTTTATTACGGCTTAGGCTCGCCAGACCTAAGTTCGGGCTCACAGACTTCACTAGTGCAGTGAATCTGTGCTGAGAGCCTCAAACAGAGGAGAAGCAGGGTTTTTATAGGCTTGGGAAGGGGAAGTTACAAGAGATTGTGTCATAGGTACAGCAATCCAGTCACAGTTAGATGATAGTATTGACAACA
>NW_021864011.1:0-893 GCF_006229205.1 Suricata suricatta | reverse complement strand
GTTCCAAGAATGTGCACTCAGCATTTAAGACAAATGCAATATGAGCTTTCAGGGTTTCAAAGAAAGGCCAGATTAGGATTCCCAAGTCACCCGAGGTACAAATTTAAGAGACCACCAGTAAAGCAGAAAGCAAGATAAATAAGTCTTAATTAATGCAATATTTTAAAATATCAAAAAAAATTTTATGTACTTAAATTCAGGTTAGTTAACATCCAGTGGAGTGTTGGTTTGAGGAGTTGAACCTCATGATTCATCACTTACATGTAACACCCAGTGCTCATCCCAACAAATGCTCTCCTTAATGCCGAGCACCCATTTAGCCCATCCCCCAACCCACCTCCCCTCCAGCAAACCTCAGTTTGTTCACTGTATTTAAGAGTCTCTTATGGTTTGCCTCCCTCTCTGTTTTTGTCTTCTTTTTCCTTTCCTTCCTTCATGTTCATCCTTTGTTTCCTAAATTCCACATATGAGTGAAATCATATGATATTTGTCTTCCTCTGACTGACTATATTTTGCTTAGCATAGTACACTCTAGTTTCATCCATATTGTTGCAAATGGCAAGATTTCATTCTTTTGGAAATGTGTGTGTGTATAAACACACACACACACACACAGACACACACACATTGAGAAAGAGAGAGAGAGCACATTTTCTTTATCAATTTGTCAGTTAATGGACATTTGGGCTCTTTACATAATTTTGCTATTGTTGATAGCATTGTTGTAAACATTAGAATGCATGTGCCCCTTCAAATCAACATTTTTGTATCCTTTGGATAAATACCTAATAGTGCAATTGTTAGGTGATAGGGTAGTTCTATTTTTAATTTTTTGAGGAATCTCTATACTGCTTTCCAGAGTGGCTGCACCAGTTTGCAGTCCTACCAACAGT
>NW_021864010.1:0-893 GCF_006229205.1 Suricata suricatta | reverse complement strand
TGCTGCCCTACACAGTCCTCACTGAGAAGGAAGCACCTGAGTATACAGTAAAACCTTGGATTGCAAGTAATGTGTACGGTAAGTATTCTGCAAGAGGAACAAACATTTCTAATAATTTTTAATTTGATAAATGAGCGATGTCTTGCAATCCAAGTAGTGTGTGACTCTTAATATGACATGATCAGAACTGAGCCAATGGTTGTTGAAATCCACTTTGACATGTGAGTACTTTTGATTACAAGCATGGTTCCAGAACAAATTATGCTCACAAACCAAGGTTTTACTGTACACCTGAAAGTGGGAAGGGATCATTTTATTTTAACGTATCAGGAGAACATTCTATTTGTCTGAGTTTAAACCTAAAAGAATGTTTTAATTTTCATAAAAGAGTGCTTGATAATTTGATTATCTTTTTGGAAATTTCATACTTCAATGAATCTGATACATCCTAATAGAGTGGCAAATACCTCCCTTGCTGTATGCCAAAGTCCACATATAAACATATAAAACTTCTGCAATTAGCTCTTATTGCAATATTTATAAAGGTAATCCTTTATCTGTACAATGGTGGTTAATATATTCAATTACTGCAGGCCAATTTCCATGTAAAGTGAAGTCTTTGTATTACGTTTAACATTATTTGTAATAACTTCCAACCATCATATACACATGTGCACAATTTCAGCAAACTTTCAAAAGACAACTTGTTCATTCTGAGAAATGTTGTCGAAGTCAGATGATTAACAATGGTAACATTTTCCTGATTTATGATGGGTATGAAATAACTATTGTGTATGATTTTAATCTTATATCATTATTTCAGTATCCATTAAAAACTGATAATGACTCTTTATGTTATATGTGCAATGGATAGTAAATACATACCAGAAAGT
>NW_021864009.1:0-893 GCF_006229205.1 Suricata suricatta | reverse complement strand
ACGAGCTATCAAGCCATGAAAAGACGTGGTGAAAACTTCAATGCATATTACTAAGTGAAAGAAGCCAATTATTTTTTATTTTTTTTTGAGAGAGAGAGAGACAGTGTGAGCAGGGGAGGGTCAGAGAGAGAAGGAGTCACAGGATCTGAAGACAGTTTCCAGGCTCTGAGCTAGCAGTCAGCACAGAGCCTGACACAGGGCTCGAACCCACGAACCGTGAGATCATGACCTGAGCCAAAGTCGGACGCTTAACCAACTGAGCCATACAGGCACCCCTGAAAGAAGCCAATCTGAAAAGGTCACAGACTGCATGGTTCCCAGTATATGACATCCTGGAAAAGACAAAACTATGAAGACAATCAAAAAGCTACTGGTTGCCCGTGGCTGGAAGGAGGGAGGATGAAAATGTGGAGCACAGAGGATCTTTCCTGGATGATATTCTAATGGTGGGTACATGTCCTGCTACATTCGGCCAAACCCATAGAGTCCACGAGAGTGAACCCTCAAGTAAACAGCAGACTTTAGGTGATCATGATATGTCAGTGTCTGTACACCAGCTGCAACAAATGTATCACACTGGTGGGGATGCTGGTGCTAGAGGAGGGTAGGCATGTGTACAGGCAGGGGGATATTGGGAATCTATGTACTCGCCTCTCAATTTTGCTGTGAATCTAAAACTTCCCTAAAAAAAATTAAAATGTCCTATATTTTGATATAGTGGTGGTTACACAGGCGTATATATTTGTTGAGACTCCACTTTAACTGAGTACATTTTCTTGTATGTAAATTATTCTGAATAAAGTTGACATCACAAGCTATGCTGGCTTGCATGTGCAGAGCAAAGTAAAGGACATCAAAAGAGGCTGGAGAATGAGGACATTACAACAGATGAG
>NW_021864008.1:0-893 GCF_006229205.1 Suricata suricatta | reverse complement strand
ATATACAGAAAAGGAAGCTGAGGACAAGGAGACTGGTGGTGGCTGCATCCAGACAGCCCCTGGACTGTGACTTCTCAGTCTGTGCCCCAATTCAGACCCAGTTGTCTTGTCTTGGTTTCTCAGATTAGTGAGATGCTCTGGGCAAGAATCAGGGCCTTGAGGGAATGGGGCGAGCACCTAGGGGTGCAAAGGGGCAAGGAGGGCAGTTCCCGTCTGTGACATAAGGGCTTCATGGGGAAGAAAGCACTGGTCAGGGCACTGTGATGAGAGAGCAGTTGTGTGTGCGTGTGTGTGTGTGTGTGGTCTTGCGAGTATATCTATCTGTATGCATATATTAGTGGGAATGCACGCTGTATGTGTTGTGTTTGGCTTCTCTCTCTCCATAGGTAGGAATCTACCAGGCTGGATTCTGAGGGACGTGGGTGCTGGATCAGGCAGAACCTCTATTTGTTCAACCTTTCTTAGCCTGCCTTCCTTGAGGGTCTTTGCGACTTTCCATGTTTGAAGGGTTTTGGAACGGCTTGAAAGTTTGGCGGGTGGCTAGTTTAAACTCTTCCTCCCTGGGGCGCCTAGGTGCTCAGTCAGCTGAGCGTCTGACTTTGGCTCAGGTCATGATGTCACAGTTCATGAATCTGAACCTTGCATCAGGCTCTCTGCTGTCAGTGCAGTGCCCTCTTTGGGTCCTCTGTCTCTCTCTCTGCCTCTCTCTCTCTCTCTCTCTCTCTCTCTCTCAAAAATGAGTAAATACTGAAAAAATAACTGGTCCTTCCTGAGTGTGCTTGTAAGGGAGCAGTTTCCCTGCACTCCTGGAGTCAAGTGTAGGTGCCTAGCAGCCAGAAGCAAAGAGGGTGAACAAGGGAGGGGCTGAGATAGATGAGGGAGGGTTCTGGGGG
>NW_021864007.1:0-893 GCF_006229205.1 Suricata suricatta | reverse complement strand
GTGATTCTGTTTACATAGCATGCTCTCAATTTACTTAGATGATTATTTTCATAAATATGGGGGTGCCTGAGTGGCTCAGTCAGTTAGTGTCCGAGTACAGTTCAGGTCATGATCTCACTGCTCATGAGTTCAAGCCCCACAATGGGCTCTGTGCTGACAGCTCAGAGCCTGGAGCCTGCTTCAGACTCTGTCTCTGTTTCCTACTCTCTATCCCTCCCACAGCTCACACATTTTCTTTCTCTTCTTCTCTCTTTCTCTCTCTGTCTTTGTCTTTCTCTCTCAAATATAAATAAGCATTAAATGTTTTAAAAAATTAAAAAATTTAAAAAATATTTAAAAATTGCTAACCTCCTAACCACACAAGAGTCCATTCTTTCCCTGAAAACTATGAAAACCAATTAGAAAATTCACTATTTTATTTAAACATGTTTCATAATCACATTTTTTATTTTACATCCATGCTCTTTTGCCAAATGATATCAGGCATTTTGAGCAAAAAGTCAGATAAAATGGGCATGGCTTCGCAAAGCAATATTCAGAGCTCTTAAAAATATCTTGAAACATTTAGAAATTCTTGGAATGTCAGTGACAAATAAAATATATTTTCACTTACAGTGTGATTATAGAAGACACAGGAAATAGTACTTCAACTCCTGGGGATGACCTAACAAGTTAAAAATCTTTAAAAAAAAACAAGCAAGAATTCAGAATTAAGTGTCCCATGGTTTCTCTTTTTAATGATACATGTAAAATTTTTCCCTAGATCTATTTAGAATAAAGCTCTGTTTACAAAAAGGAAAGGAAATGGCACCATTTATTACTGGCCCAGAAGCAGAGAGAGCAAGGTATAAAGCCATTAAGTTTATTGAAATGTGCAACGTATTTTCCCCAAC
>NW_021864006.1:0-893 GCF_006229205.1 Suricata suricatta | reverse complement strand
AAATAGACTCTTACACATGAGCTCAAGTGATTTTCAACAAAGACAAGCAGTAATTTAGTGGTGATGGAATATGCACATGAATATCAGTATGCAAAAAAAACCTAAAAGAACCTACATCCATGTCTCACACCATATAAAAAATTCCATCAAAATGGATTATAGATATAAATGGATAAGCTATTTCTAGAAATGTTCTAAAATAAAACGCTATGAAACCTTTGTGTTAGAAAAAAAAATTTCTTAGGGGCCCTGGGTGGCTCAGTCGGTTGAACATCTGATTTTCGCTCAGGTCATGATCTCGCGTCTGTGAGTTCAAGCCCCATATCAGGCTCTGCGCTGACAGCTACATCCTGGAGTCTGCTTCAGATTCTGTGTCTCCCTCTCTCTCTTCCTTCCCCTGCTCAAGCCCTATTTCTCTCTCTCGTTCTCTCTCAAAAATCTATAAACATTAAAAAATAAAAAAGGAAAAAAAAGAAAAAATTCTTAGATGCAACCAAAAACATTGTCCATAAAAGGAATAAGTCTATATATAATTCATCAAATAAAAAAATGCCCTCTCTTAAAAACAGAACAAATAACAAACACAGCAACAGAAGACATCTCTTCAAAGGACAGTGAACACAATAGAAAAAAGACTTGCATTTAGAAAATAAGAAAAATTCTCATAAAGAAACAAACTACTGAATTTTCTTTGATGAGAAAAACATTTCAGCACTTACCAAAGAAAATATATGAGTGATTTATAAGTTTATGATAAGACAGTCATCGTTAGTCTTTAGGGAGATATATGTTAAAACCATAATGAGAGACTAATATAACATTACCTGTCAACTATACTTTGATAACACTTTTATAAAGCCATTAGAGAGAAATACACATCTGCCATAAAGTCT
>NW_021864005.1:0-1782 GCF_006229205.1 Suricata suricatta | reverse complement strand
ATGTTCCCTATTTATTCTGGAGAGAAATCCGTCAAAAATTACATTTTAGTTTATGTCTTTTATTGGTCTTTCATCTGCTTTTGATTCTAATAAGAAGTAATATGGTCTGAAAAGTATGAGGCCAAAAACTGCAGAGACACAGAGGGGTTAATGAGAACATATGTCACACCTCTATGACTGGTTCTCAACCTCACTTGCACATTAGAATTATGTGAAGAGTTTAAAACATTCCTGATTCCTGGGCTGTACCCAGAACAATTAAATCAGAATTTCTGGTGTGAGTCCCAGGACTCAGTGTTTTGAAAGCTCCCCAGGTGATTCCAATGTGTTTTCAAGGTTGAAGAATCAGTTAAGTCTGGGAAGAAAGAGATGAATTTTCAGGTTATGTAGGAGTTTCAGCTGGGGAGAAATAAAATACTAGTAAAGTAGCAAATTTACCATCTCACAGTGAGAAAATTCAAAATGGGTCTCACTGGGCTAAAATCAAGGTATCTGTAGGATTGGGTTTCTTCCTGAAGAAACTAAAGGAGAATCTGTTTTCTTGCTTTTTACAGGTTCTAGGTATTGTCTGCTTTCCTTGGTTCTTAGCCCCCTTCTACCTTCAAAGTTGGTCGAGTCTTTCTCATGATGCCATCTTCCTAGTTTTGACTGTCTCTCTCTTCCACTTTTACGGACCCTGTGATTCCATTGGGCTCACTACAATAATCCAGGGTCATCCTCCCCTCTCAAGGTCAGTTAATAGCAACTTCATTCCAACTCCAACCTTAGTTCCTCCATCCTATGTAACCTAACATATTCACAGGTTCTGTAGGTTAGGATGTGGATGTCTTCGGGGGAGCCATTATTCTGCTTATCATAAGGAAATAAGGGACACTGGAGAAGAGACACTCTTCCTCGTACTTTTGAATCAGAAGAGGTCGTTGGAGGGGCCAAGTCACTTAACTATTACAATAACATAAGATAAAAACAGAGAGGGAGGTAAATCATAAGAGACTCTTAAACACAAAGAACAAGGGCACCTGGGTGGCTCAGTTGGTTGAGTGTTCGACTTCGGCTTAGGTCACATTCTCCTGGTTCATGAGTTTGAGCCCTGCATTAGGTTGCTATCAGCCTGTCAGTGCAGGGTCCCCTGCTTTGGATCCTCTGTTTTCCCCTCTCTCTGTCCCTCTCCCAAGTGTGCTCGCTCTCTCTCTCTCTCTCTCTCTCTCTCTCTCTCTCTCTCTCTTTCAAAAACTAAATAAAACATTAAAAAAAGTTTAAAAACAGAGAACAAACTAGGGGTTGCTGGAGGGAAGGAGGGTGGGAGATGGGCTAAATGGGTAATGGGCATTAAGGAGAGCACTTGTGATGAGCACTGGGTGTTAGATGTAAGTGATGAATCACTGAATTCTACTTCTGAAAGTATCATTACACTGTATGTTAATGAACTTGGATTTAAATAAAATAAAAAAAGAAAATATAAAAAACTTATTGCAACTTGGTATAGGAGCTATCCATCTTAAAAAAACCTATTAATTTGGATGTGATGGGAATCCTGGTACACTGTATATTCATACTTCCGTAAAAAGCAGGGTTAGCCAGAATGGATTGCTAAGAAATTAGATAATAATTTGGGATTATTTAGTTTGTTACTTTTTACCTATGCGTGAAATTATATTTCAGTGATTTGCAACGTTTGTGCAATCACCTGGATACCTGGCTACAGATAATAGGATAATACAAACACGCAAACCTTCCAGTTTACTGATCTGTGCCCTCTTGTGAGGAACCAGGAGGGTCCTG
>NW_021864004.1:0-893 GCF_006229205.1 Suricata suricatta | reverse complement strand
TTTCAGTATATGGATCTAACTCCTACACACCTCCAACCATCAGTTCTTTGAGAACAAGACTCTGATTTCATATAATATTTGTATCATTCTTAACCTCTATGCCTAAAAAATAGGTACATGTGATAGTGTTTGGTACAAAATTTGATCTGAACCAAATAAACAAATTCTAATCTGATACCTGATACCATTTACTCAGAAGGAAAAAAGGCCACTACTGAATGGGAGAAAATATTTGCAAATGACATATCTGATAAGAAGTTAATATCCAAAATATATAAAGAACTTATACAACTCAATACCCAAAGCAAACAATCCAATTAAAAAATGAACAGAGGACCTGAATAGACACTTTTCCAAAGAAGACATACAGATGACTAACAAACACATGAAAAGATACTGAACATCACTCATCATCAGGGAAATGCAAATTAAAACCACAATAAAATATTACTTTATACCTGTCAGAATGGCTAAAATAAAAAAAAAAACACAAGAAGTAACAAGTGTTGGTGAGAAGATGGAGAAAAAGGAACCCTCATGCACAGTTGGTAGGAATGTAAATTGGTACAGTCACTGTGGAAAATAGTATGAAGGTTTTAAAAAAAAAATAGAATTACCATGTAATCCAGTAATTCCATTACTAGGTATTTAGCCAAAGAAAACAAAAACACTAATTCAAAAAGATACATGTACCCCCATGTTTACTGCAGCATTATTTACAATAGCCAAGATATGGAAGCAGCCCATGTCCATCCGTAGATGAATGGATAAAGAAGAGGAGGTATATACACAATGGAATATTACTCAGCCATAAGAAAAGAATGAAATCTTGTCATTTGCAACAACATGGATGGAGCTAGTAGGTATAATGCTAAGTGAAATAATTCAGTCAC
>NW_021864003.1:0-893 GCF_006229205.1 Suricata suricatta | reverse complement strand
GCATTGGCCTAGGGACAGACTCCTAGAGCTGGGGGAAGAATGGAGAAACCAGGATCAGACCTGGCCCGGATGGATCCCACTTTTTGAGAAGCAGCAGTTCTACACAATGAAGAAAAAGGATTGTGTTTTCAACAGAATGTGCTAGGGTTGTGACTGTCTGTTCATAGGACTTGATATATGGTTGTGAAACCATTGGACACTGTTTGGTGAAGTTAGAGTTCAAGACCCACAGTGGAGAAATTCTGGCACACCAGCATCTATCAAAAATGTTCCGAACACCCTTATTGGTAATGGCCAGAAGCCATGGTAGAAATTTCAAAAAAAGAAATACACTGGCCCAAGTGATTTCACTAGCAAGTTCTAACATTTAAGGAAGATTTAACACCACTGTCACACAATTGCTTCCAGAAAACAGGAGGAGGGACTATTTCCTCATTCATTTTATGAAGCTGGTATCAGTGTAGGAGAACATCAGAGTACGAGAAAGGAAAACGACAGACCAACGTCCCTTGTGAGTAAATGTACCAAACAGTTCCATAGGCTGTTAGCAGGTGGAACTCAGGTTCTACAAAGGATTCCTAAAGGAGGAGAGTGAAAATTCTCCCTGAGACCAGGTTTTTATTCAGATTGGATCCAATCATGTTTTGTTTTGCTGCTTTTAAAATTTTAGTTTCTTTTTTAAAAAATTTTTTTAAATGTTTTATTTATTTTCGATACAGAGAGAGACAGAGCATGAGAGGGGGAGGGGCAGAGAGAGAAGGAGACACAGAACTGGAAGCAGGCTCCAGGCTCTGAGCTAGCTGTCAGCACAGAGCCTGACGCGGGGCTTGAACCCACAAACGTGAGATCTGACCTGAGCCGAAGCCAGAGGCTTAACCGACTGAGCCACCCAG
>NW_021864002.1:0-893 GCF_006229205.1 Suricata suricatta | reverse complement strand
TATTTTTATTAGTAAATTATTTTTAATTTTTTAATTTTTTGCTTTATGAAGCCTTTAAATTCAATATTTTATAGTTAAAAACTATAGGTCTGAGCAAATTATATTGTTATAATGAGACAATTATAGCTTAGGAAACTTCTATATCCAAGACACAGTGTGGTCTATGGTAATCAGTCATCATGCATTTCATGGTGACAATGTATTTGACCCCCAAACAATCCATTAAAATGAAATATATTCCCTTTTATTATTATTATTATTGAAATGAGTCTCTGGAAAGAGTTTTGGGGGAAGGGAAAGAGTCTTTGGGAGGGGGGAAGAATAGATCAGGAGGGAAGAAGAGAGATAAGGGATTCTGGAGAAGATCAGACTTGCCATTGAGTCTTTTAATCTCTAATACGGCGCCTGTCACGCAGTAAACACACACAGTATGTGTTGACTAAATGCACGATCAAGAGATGAGGGAAGCTCACGAGACTGTCATTGATGGAGGGTGATGATGACCCGTAACAGGATATTTCTAATCAGCCGGATGGGTGGCCAGTCTCCATTCTGTCAAATGCTTGAACATAAACCTTTTTGGAATTCTTCTAATCAAGAGTTGCATGCTCTTCCAACAGACCCAGCCAGGTGTGCCGTGCTTTTGGAATTCTTAAAATTTATTTTAGAATCTGAGGTCCATGGTTTTGAATAGTTTCCATTATGCCCTTATCTTTTTCTTTTTTCCTTCCTAAAATGGAAAGCTTAGTGTTTTGTAAGATGCTAAAAGTCATTTGTTGACTAAAAAGAAAAACGTAGACTGTTTTTTATTGACTCCAAAGGGAAACTGTACAACAATGAATCATTTCTACTTCTAAGTGAAATTGGGAGAAAAAGTCCAAAATGCATTGACC
>NW_021864001.1:0-893 GCF_006229205.1 Suricata suricatta | reverse complement strand
TTTCTGGTCCATCATTATTTCTGGGCCTCTTCAGTCGGTGGAGCTAGGGCACTTTTTAAGGAACCGAAGACTCTATCACAGGTCTCTCTAGAAAAGCCTGAAATCAGCTGCCCACAAGCTGCAGACAACGGGTTACGTCAGAGGGCGTCAGGGCCGATCTGACTGGAAGGCGTGCCCACAAATGGGACAAGTCAAATATAAAAAGATAAATGACTGCAATTGATTTAAACATACCAAATAGATTACATCTGTGAGGATAGTAAAAAAGTTATCACATGTAGAGGTT
Organism: Suricata suricatta; assembly: GCF_006229205.1. NCBI lineage: Eukaryota > Metazoa > Chordata > Mammalia > Carnivora > Herpestidae > Suricata > Suricata suricatta. Next base: position 607 of record NW_021864001.1, on the reverse strand, counting down.
GCTATGGTAACAGCCCATTATTCCAAAAAATGATAACCAAATGGAAAGAATCAAGCACTTCTCCTGCCTGTTCTGGACAAACTCTATTTGAAAGTGAACAAATAGCTAAGGAGGGAAGAATCCTAGCTACTCAAGGCAGAAGGAACGGTGTAATATTACCATTTCTGCACCGCCTAACGAAACACTAGAGCCACTGAGTGAATGGCGGACAGGGAAACACATGACAGGTGAACTGGACCCCCTACGTCGGAAGCACGGCGACTCCCCGGGTCACACGACCGAAGGAGCAGCAGACCGCCTGTGCCCGCTGATGCATGGCCACGGAAAGTACGAGCAGGGGGAGCCTACGGCAGGCAGGCGGACTGCAGGCGTGCACTCACTCGCACACCCGGATCCGACGTGCTAAAGGACGTGTGGGTACAGGTACAGAAATCCAGAGTGAGAGAAATCCCACAGCAGTGATCCTTCACTTCTTCAACAGTAAACAGTAATAAAGGGCGTGGTGCTTAGAGTAAAAGACATACCAATAAAATCGATGTGTGGACTCTGTTTGAATCCTGATTAAAATTACATACAAAAGACATTTATGGACCAATCAGAGAAATTT
>NW_021864000.1:0-893 GCF_006229205.1 Suricata suricatta | reverse complement strand
GTAAACTTTGCTGATTTCCTTTTGTTTTTTTCCCATTTTAAATGTTTTGTGATTGATAAAGATACTTTTTTATGGACCACTCTCTGCTGGGATGATTGATGGAGCAGCAAGATGAAAGAGGATAGGAGATGGAGGAGGTCTCTGAAATTCCAACTTCTGGTTTGAACCATGAGAAAAGTAAAAAACTAAATTAGAACTATAAAAACAAATGAACCCTATATCACTTTGGGCCCAGAAAGGAAAACTACAAATTCCCTTTCCTATGAACACACATCTTAAGCCAATAGGGTGTCAAAGGTAACATTGGGCAGACAATTCAAAAAAGCTGCCCACTTCAAAGATTCGCAGAGGTGATGTTTGAAGACAGCCATTGGACCTTTTAGGTGGTGATTAGTCACTCTTTATAAAGTTTCTGGTTCGTGTGTGGGATTGAATACCAACAGTTTAGCCTGTAGGTTTTAGTTTATTAAATGTAATGGGTTAAGTATTTGGGGTTATTAAATAATTTGGTTAGAGAGAGCTTTTTCTGAACACTAAAAGACGGATTGTCCTGTAGAAGTACCTTTGCCTCTAAAGAACTAGTTTGACCAACATAGAGAGATTTAAACAAAAAAATCGATATTTAGGATTTATTTAAAGAGAGACCACAGTTTTTTAGATTTTGATCAGTTTATTAACAGGTATGGGAAAAAAATTTTTTGGCTATAACAGCCTTGAGTCATCCTACAAGGAGCCTTCAGGCTCCATCCATTGCAGATGGATGAGGAATTCTTTTGATTTATATAAATTACTATTTAAGAAAATTCATTAATTACCCTTACTTCTGCTTTCTTTTACTAACTTTGGTCCTCCGGTGGCATGATGTTTTTAATGTTAGCTTAAAATAAGATTCC
>NW_021863999.1:0-893 GCF_006229205.1 Suricata suricatta | reverse complement strand
CTTCCTGCTGGAAGGTTTTCGGGTGTATGCAGTCGGACCGTGCAAAAGGCGGATCGCCTTCATCCGGGGAGATGGCTGACTGGTCCAGACTAGGGAAGGGATTAAATTTTGTTTTAATGTTTTATTTATTTTTGATACAGAGAGAGACAGAGCATGAGAGGGGGAGGGGCAGAGAGAGAAGGAGACACAGAATCTGAAGCAGGCTCCGGGTTCTGAGCTAGCTGTCAGCACAGAGCCTGACTCGGGGCTTGAACCCACGAACGTGTGATCTGACCTGAGCCAAAGTCGGAGGCTTAACCGACTGAGCCACCCAGGCGCCCCCAGGGAAGGGATTAAAGAGGAGGCAGCCGGCAGGTGGAGAGAATCTAGGCCCAAGGACAGAGAACCTTTGGGACTGGGGTGGTGGCCTTGCAGTGACAGAAGGGGGCTGCAGTCTGCATCGTGCTTCAGGGAGGGAGCGGCAAGACCAAGGGCAGCACGTGTGATCACAGGAGTGCGGGGGCTGAGTTAGGGGACAAGATGATTGGTACTGAAAGAAGAACCCAACAGTAAGCCTTTGGGCCGGGTCTTCTTGGATCCTGAGCTCCCGGGATGGTAGCTGTCTAAGGAGAGGAAGGCTGTGAGGCCAAGTTCTCGGGGGCCCCAGGAGAGTGGCGGGTGGTCTGTGAGAGCAGCAGGTCCAGACAGGCTGGGCGGGCCTGCCAGGCTGACCCAAGCAGTGCGTTCTGGGCCGGGCAGCCTGGGGAAGACCCCTCTCTCCTCCCAGCCGTGACCTGCGGCCTATGGAGGAAGGAGGCTCTTGCCGTCGGCCAGAACCAGCCTCCCCTTGGACTAGAGAAAGCCCTCCGCTAAGGGAGAGGGAAAGTACTCGGTTATTTTTGCATGGATTGAGA
>NW_021863998.1:0-893 GCF_006229205.1 Suricata suricatta | reverse complement strand
AAATTAGGTTGAATCTCCTCTAATGTCTTAGTTGATTACTTCAATACTCTCAGGTTATACAACCGGGAAATATAGGACTTTGGTCCTGGGAACCCATAACCCCTTCCAAATTTTCCAGGAAGTCTGGAACACTGATGCAGTCCATAGTATGTAGGATCAATCTGATTTTCCCACCAAGGTAGGAACCAGCAGGAAAGATGCTACTTGCTGTTGAGTTTTACAGCCTGTAGTTATCTTTCTCTCTATATATTTATCTCTCTGCTTATAGATAGAGTTCTCACTATATATAGAGAAAGATACAGATATAAATGTCACTGTATTACAAATGTATGTTTGTGGCTTTTGCAGTCTTTTTTTTCCTTTCTTTATTTTTGAAAAGCTGTTGCAAATGTTGAGCAAAGACTCATTTCAAATTTCAGTAAATAATTATGCAGATGCTTTCATTTTTATGAGTTAAAATTAACTTGGGATGCTGCTGCTTCACATTAGGGAATTCAGTCCAACCTTCGTTACCTCATATTTTAAAATCTTATTCTGAAGGCTGTGTTTTATTGTTTTGGAAGTTTCCTAATGGCCTCCAGTCAGAAGCATCAAGAATGTGAGTTGATATTAGCATGCTGATTTACTTATTCAATATTAGGAATTTAGCTGATGTTTACATGAAAAGTGAAGTGACACTTCACACAGGGCATTATTCATAACTTCAGATAGAGAGATAATGGGATATCACACACACACACACACACACACACACACACACACACACAGTGCGCTGTCAGGTGGAGACTCTATCACTGATCAACACAATTCCTAAATCAGAACCACAGAAGTGTCCCACGTGTCGGCTCAGGGGCAAGGTTTTTTGTTTTGTGTGTCTCCGCAGACCATAATTA
>NW_021863997.1:0-893 GCF_006229205.1 Suricata suricatta | reverse complement strand
CCCCAAGATGTGAGGCTCAGACTCAGACCCTGCCCGCCAAGACAAACAGCAGGCAAGACCCAAAGAGACAAAGAGAAGCCCTCAGTCATCCCCAAGTCATCACCGCAAACACTCTGACCTTCAGAGAAGGGAATGCAAGCAGACCTGGGCACTGCTCAGCAGCGAGGGGCTCTCCTGCGGCCCTTCTCTGGGGCCCAGGTCTTGTGAGCTGAGTCAGTCTGCTGAGGATGGGCTCCCAAGTCCTTGTAGGCACAGTCAAGCTCACTGGGGCTGCTTCTCAGTGGCCCACACGACCGTCTCCTTGGGGCAGCCCCACCTTCCCCTGTGCCATCCCTGGATGTCACACAGGTGCTCTGCCACTCCTGGGGTTTGGCTGGTGGTGCTCATTCCGCTCTTCCTTGCCTTGCTTTCCTCTTCATCTCTGTCTGAGTCCTAGATGCTCCCCACTCTTGACATCATCCCCCACCTCTGGCCACTTTCCTGACCTCTCACCTTGACAACGACTGGGGTTTTCTCTCTGAACCACAGCATCTATTTGGATTCTGGCTCAGACACAACCCTCAAGTCCCTCCCCCTCCTTGTTGAGCTCATCTCTCCAACCCACCTTCTCCCCACTGGTGCCCACTGACCTGCCAGACCCTCAAAGACTGAGGCTCCGCTGGGAAGAGATCCTTTAGCCTAATCCAGGGCCTTTTCTGAAGGCCACGGCCAGATGTTCGAACTATTTTGGTGGGGGCACAAGTGAATTTAACTGGAACATACTTTGCCTAAGTCAAAGCTTGTTACATCTTAATGTGCAGACAAATTGCCTGTGGAGCTCGTTAAAATGCAGCTTCCTATGTGAGAGAATGGGGGGGCAGGTGGAAGAGATTCCGAACTGCTCACATGCACTC
>NW_021863996.1:0-893 GCF_006229205.1 Suricata suricatta | reverse complement strand
TGATGGAGACGCACGTGGGACGTATAATCAAGCGGCCTTGTCATGGAGCATACAATAATCCGAAGCCTCCAGATCCGGTGTGCTGGCATTTACCGTACTGCACACGTTAATCAGAGCTTATTTAATCTCTTGTTTGGTTGAAAGAATTATACATTTCAATTAAACATATGAAGTGGATATTAAACATTTAGCAGACTCTTCTGAGAGCCTACTGGTATCTCAATCCCTGTGGTAAAAGAATATTTTTTAACTAAAAGGATTACTGTCTAGAAAGACATCATCTGAAGGTGACAATAATCCCAAATTTAATCATCATTAAGTAAAACAGAAGAAGACTAAAGGCAATTTTATAATATAAAGAAAAAGATTTGCGTTTAGTCTTCAGGTAAATACCGTTGACAAGATGGCAGAGTCAGATATATTAAAGTGATTGAAATAAGTGAATAAGTACAAAGGATAATTATTCTACTAATATTATTAATGTTCATATGATAAATATAAAGGTTTGATCTTGCTCTAAAGAACATGATCTTTTTAACTTTTGAAAAAAATTATTTTGAAAAATCATACTAAAGAACTAGTTCCTATCTTTACTAACATAATGAATCCAATTTGTTGACCCATAAATAAATATTTGAAAGGCAAATAAATATATAGCTTAATTATATTTAATGCAAATCTTAACTCAAACATATCCCGTTTGGCCAAAATACACTATTTGGTTACCCTACTAAACAATAGATGCAATAGTTTGGGGCCTTATATTTTGAAATTTTGTATCAACTGTATCTTACTGAATATTCTTTGCAATTTACCACCGATTATAAGAATACAGTGTCCATTACTTATCCATCCTCCTATTTAGAGACAGTTATGTCATTTCTTTTTTTTTT
>NW_021863995.1:0-893 GCF_006229205.1 Suricata suricatta | reverse complement strand
TTCAGAATTAGAAAAATATCACTCCAGTTCATCTTACCCCTGTTATTTCTTTCTCTTAGATGTCAGTATTTTTATACACTTTGTGATTAAATTTTAGTAGCGAGGTAAACTTTTCTGAAGTATATACTCTTCATCACATCAACCCTGAGATCAGTGGCATTTGAGTAGCTTCCAAGGTATTCCTGCCAATTACTAGGGATTGATAATTATCACACATTTCACACCTTGAGGTAATAAAATCCCAAACAATAAAATCAGATACTGTGGAAAATGCAGTTAACTCTTCATGAAAATAAAATCTTAATGTCTTAAATCAAAACTGCATCTTCATCTTCTTTATGTTTGTGTTTGGATTAAATAAACAAGCCAATGAATTGCTGTATTCCCAAACTGCATGCTTTTTAAAGAGTAACACCAGGGCAGGCTGGTTAGCTCAGTTGGTTAGAGGTGCTATTAAAAGAGGAACACATCATCATCTGATCAATTTTGTTCTAGGCAACTATGTTGAAATGGTCATCACGAGATATAAAGAGTGATTTTTTTTTTGAGTCAAGTCTAGATCAGAGATACCGAAAAAGTTAGAGAAAATGCCACTTAAGTAGATTATCAATCTCTGAAAATTAAAGAAACATAAAAAATGAGAATTTTCATTTGATATTATGACTGCAGCCCAAATAGAAATTTAACTTCATATTTAATTTAACAGAAAATATTCTGAAATCCTGGTTTCAAGAGATGTTTCATAATACATCTCAGTGACATAGACCAGAGTTAATCCATTCCTAATTTGGCAGTTATTGTAAGTAAATTTTTAGAGTTTCACTGCAGATTATAATTCAAGGAATCTATCTCAAAATACTGTTGATTATCAAAATCATATCTAGCCAAATGCA
>NW_021863994.1:0-1782 GCF_006229205.1 Suricata suricatta | reverse complement strand
TGCCTTACGGGAATCGCTCCTGGCTCCGGCTTAGAAAACAAACAGAGTGCTTTGGTTTTCTTTGGCTGTATCTCCTGGTTGGGGGAGCTAGGGGGAGAGCACCTGAGGACGCAGGTTTACTGCTCTTCTCCCCGGCAAAGTGAGGATGCCAGCTGGGGAGAGCTGGAAACAGGTGGGCAGCCACTTTGGGGGTGAACCAGGGAGCATATGCCTTCAGAAGCACCCTTTATGGGGGCTGATGTCTGAGGGGGGAGAGAGGGAGGCGGGGAACCTCAGCTTGGATGGCAGCTGTACGTAAGCTGCACACCTTGACCTGGCTCCAGACAGACCCCTTCTGGTGTATGCATGCCCCGCTCCTTCCTTCCAGACAATGGTTATAGCAGGAGGTCTCAGTTGGAATTTCCATTCAAGCTGCTGTTTATTGAGAGCTCTCTTTTTGCAAGGCACTATGATAAGTTCTTTACACTTATATGCAGTTCCCACGTGGATTTTTCCCAGCTCATCGATGTAGGAGGGGTTAGTATGTCCATTTCACAGATCAAGAAACAGTATCAGGGAGATGGAATCTACCATTACAGGCACAGGGCTCTGAAGATACATAGTGGATGCAGAATTCTGGATAGGTCTGCCTGATTTCCAAGCTCAGCCTCTTGACCGGTATACAATACCACTTTGGTATAAATCAGCAGATCTGGGTTTCTTTCCACCCTCCTCTCATGACTGGCTGTGTGTCTATGGGCAAATTAGTTTATAGGCCTGTTTCCTCCTCTGTAAATTGCTTGCTTTGCCTATTTCACATAACTGATGTGAGGGTCAAGTCAAAGTTGGACATGAAAGTGGTTAGCAAACAACAGAGAGATATACAAAGTGAGAGATTATTGCTGTTATCGCCAAACACAGCTGTGTCCTCACACGGGGAACACCATCACGCATGCACCTGTCCATACTTGTGACCTTGGCCATCCTTGGCAACCTCTCGGTTCCCAAGGACTCCGGTGGAGGAGTAGAAGGGGAGAGAGGCAATAATAGGAACCTGTTTATAAAACACTTCACATCTCTCAGATGAAAGCTTCTAGATAAATATCACGGCACCACATAAATAAAACATAAATGAAATAATATTATTCCTACCCTCTCCAGCCCGCATGCCTGCAGATGCTTTCATTGAAGCTAAGGGCAACTAGATGAGGTCCAAATAGCACGGGCTTTGGAGTCAGAGTAACTGGAGTTCAACTCCTTCTCCTCCCGAGTATTGGCTGCATGGCCTGGGTTACTTAGGTTCTCTGAGCTTCCATTTCCTCATGGAGTTGGGAGTAACACACCCATTACCTGGTTGCTATGATTAAATAAGCTCCTCTGTGTATCTCTGGTCTAGGATTCATCACACTAGATACTATTTACCTCTTGACACACCTGCCTTCCCCATTCTACTGTAAAGGTCCAGGAAATAACTGTGCTTCCTATTGATATGATGGTTCTACTCAGTAAATGACAATCCCCTTTCTTCTTTAATTCTCTCAAAGTCATTGCCATTCACATACTCCCAGGCCAAGGTCGAGACCCACTCCTATTTCTCACTCAGTGTATTACTCAGCTCCAACAGAAAGTGTGGAAACTCCTGACTTGTTGAAATGTCCAGGCTCTGCTACTTTTCAGACCCTGCCTGGAAAGTCATCTCCCATCTCTCAGACTCTGTTTATACATCTCTGGAATGGGGAAATGTCCCTCCTATGCACCAAAATCCTTCCTAGGAGGATCAAATATGATACTGCCAGTGAAAAT